>NC_069780.1:162599012-162902042 GCF_027406575.1 Nycticebus coucang | reverse complement strand
GAAATACCTAGTGACCTTTCTGTTTCCGCAGAGGTCCCCTCGCTGGCATGGTGCCCCACAATGCTCGGCGCCCTGTCCACTTCCGTCCTCTCCCTAGATGACCACAGATTTATCTGCCCCCACACTCATTCTGCTTACCACCCTCCCCCGAGTCCTTATGGCAGTGTCTGCATTCTGATCATAAATTTGGAGAAATTCCTCGCTACTTAGGCTTTAAGTTGATACAACGAACAGAGAGGAAATAGGCACCCGGGTCAGTTAGAAGCACAGGTGATAATGCCTCTGTGATTTGTGGAATTGAGACAACGTGTTCTCCTCTGCTTTTCCTTTTCACTCTACTGGAATCTGGCCCAATTCCAAATTTAGAGGAGAACCCTCTGGCAATGTATAAATAAAAACTGTAAAATAAAGAAACAAATCAACAGTCATAATAAAGCAAGTAAACAAACAAAAACTGTCCTGTGACTATAACCCCAAAGCTAAGAGGCTTATGATTCTAACTTAATAATAGCTGAGAAGGCTCCTCTCTGCTCTGTCATCAATGGTCCCTCTGTATGTTGGCTTTTAAATCTTCCTAAAGAATTAAAGAACATAGATGCTCCAACCCCCTACGCTTCCTGTGTTATTTGGATATTCTGAGCACATTTCCCGTCCCTAATGACATAGACAATGTCACTAAATTTTGGAAAATTATTTCTAAATTTCCCCATTTGCCTGCAAAATTATTCTTCATATCTTTTTCCCAAGAAGGATTTAGGGATGATGAAATCACTATGAAACATTAAGAAAAGCAATAAACAAGTATACTCCAATATATTCCATATCATACACATAGACTAAAAATGATTTGCATCTTATTCCTTTGAGATATTTTCTTCCTTTTATATAAGTGATCCATTATGCTATCTCAAATCATATTAATATTTTTAAAATGTGCTTGGATACTCTTTAAACTTATTAACTTCTGAGGCATAAAAGGCAATTTCTCCTAGTTTTAGTACAGTTTAAACATACATCACGGAAAAGAGAGTCTCTTCAGTAAGTGACACTGGGAAAACTAGATATTTCTAGCAGAGGAAAAAAAAAAAACACTATATCCCTATCTATCTACAATATAAAATAAACTCCAAATGGATTAAGGACTTAAAAATAAGATCTAAAATTATGAAACAAATAAAAAACAGGTTAATGCTTTATGACATTGGTCCAGGAAAGGACTTTGGATAGGATCTCAAAAGCATAGGCAACAAAAACAAAAATAGACAAATGGGATTACAACAAACTAAAAAGCTTCTTCATAGCAAAGGTAAAAAATCAACAGAGTGAAAAGACAGTCTACAGAATGGGAGAAAGTATTTGCAAACTCTACCTCTGACAAGGAGTTAGTATCTACAGTATCTATGGAACTCAATAGAAAAAGAAAAACTAAAACTAAAAAAAGGCAACAAAAGAATAAGTATTTCTCAAAAGAAGACATATAAATGACCAAAAAGGATATGGGAAAAATGCTCAACATCATTTATTTTGAGAGAAATGCAATTAAAACCATAATGAGGTATCATTTTATCCCAGTTAGGATAGCTATTATCAAAAATCCAAAACAATAACAAATTTTAGCAAGGATGTGAGTAATGGGAACTCTTATACACTGTTGGGGGGAATGTAAATTTGTATAGCCCTTCTGGAAAATAATAGGGAGGCCCCTCAGAAAATTGAAAATGGAATAAGCATATGATCCACAATCCCACTGCTAAATATACTTGAAGGAAATGAAATCAGTATGTTGAGGCGGTATCTACACGCCCATGTTTACTGCCGCACAGCTTATAATAGACAAAGTACTAAATCAGCATATAAGGGCTGCTGGAAAGTATCCAGCCATGTACTATGAAAAATAGATATATATGTGGCTTGATACCTTCTGAGCAGCCCTGGTAGATGTCTATCAAAAAATAATAGTTAGGCTTGGCTCTCATAGCACAGTGGTTACGGGGCCAGCCACATACACTGAGACTGGTGGGTTCAAGACCAGCCCGAACCAGCTAAAACAACAATGACAACTATAACAAAAAAATTGCTGGGCATTGTGGCAGGTGCCTGTAGTCCCAGCTACTTGGAAGGCTGAAGCAAGAGAATCACTTAAGTCCAAGAGTTTGAGGTTGCTGTGAGCTGTGACAAGATGCCACGGCACTCTACTGAGGGTGACATAATGAGACTCTGTCTCAAAAAAAAAGAATAAATAAAATAAATAAATAGTTAAAATAGCATATATACACAAAAGAATACTATTCAGCAATAAAAAAGAATAAAATCCTGTCATTTGTTAGAATTCATATGAACCTAGAGGACATTATGTTAAATGAAATGAGCTAGCACAAATACTACATGGTCACAGTCATATACGGAAACTTAAAAAGTTGATCTCATTGAAAAAGAGTAGGATATTGCCTATAAGAGGCTGGAGAGGGTGTGCAGGATGAGGGGATAGAAAGAAGTTGGTCCGTGGGGACAGAGTTACAGTTGGGTAGGAGGAATGAGTTTTGGTGTTCTAGTGCACAGTAGAGTGACCATTATAGTTAACAATGTAGTCCCAGCTGCTTGGGAGGCTGAGGCAAGAGAATTGCTTAAGCCCAGGAGTTGGAGGTTGCTGCTAGCTGTGTGAGGCCACGGCACTCTACCGAGGGCCATAGAGTGAGACTCTGTCTCTACAAAAAAAAATAAAAAAAAATAATGTATTGTAATTTGAAATAACTAGAAAAGAAGATTTTGAATGCTCTCACCACAAATGATAAATGTTTGAGGTGATGGCTATGTTAATTACTGTTATTTGATAATTATACACTGTATATACACATTAAAACATCACACTGTGCCTCACAAATATGCACAGTGTTATGTGTCAATTAAAAAAACTAAATAGGGCTTTACAAAAAGAACTCATCTGTAGTTCTCTGAGAGATGGAAGATGGATTTTACCCCCCTCAGTGTGATTCAAACAAAGGGAGAGATTCTAAAACATGTGGTAACATATTTCTATCAAAGAGCTAACAGTTCTAGCTATAAGTCGTAACAGGAACTATTTCCATTCTATTTTATTGCATAATTCTATTTCCCCTATAAATATTAAAATCCAGCATTCTTCAGAAAAACAAGTGTCATCATGCTCTCAGAGAGATGCGTCACTTCATGCCCCCTTCTATGACATTTTGCGTATTTGTATAATGTTGGACATTTGCTTTCTAGAGTCAGACTGATTCCAATGTACTGAAACTCTTGCTGTGCCCCTTACCACCTGCATGTCCTTGGACAGGTTATTTAACATCTCAGCTTCAGTTTCCTTGTCAGCAAAATTAAGAGAAGAATACATGTGTATTACTAAACCCTTCGTGCCTTGAGTGTGCTAAGCTTTCTGCAAGGGGTACCTGACTATTCCTAAAAGTTTATTATTTGATAAACAAATCCCTCAAAAACAAAGGATAACTAAAGCAGAGAAAGCCCACAGTACAGTACAAAAACCAGTGGGCTGAACAGAGGACATTGTTCTAATCTGACCCCTGGGACTTTGAGCTAAGCCCTCATTCTCTAGGCCTGTACAGCAACTGCTGGATATCATCAGCATAAAACTCCTCCAGGTATAAAATTCTTTGACTACAAATAATTTTAAATGATAGAAATGTGGTTTTATATGCCTCTTGTGCATTAAGTACAAGCAGGATTCACTCTTTTCTGATACAGCTGCCATTTCTGCCTCCCTCTTCATTTTTCTAGCTTGAAAAAATCCCAAAGAATCAATTTTTAGCCATGTTCACCAAAGATTCATGTGTGATTTTTTCTTCTTAATATTTTATCCTCTTTCTTTTATCTAATAACCAAAATAGAGTATTAATTTTTATATCTCATGATGACTGGTACTCAAATTACCCACTTTATTAATAGATTTACTATAAGCTCATGCATTTGGTTTCCCAGAAAGCATCATTTTCAATTTTCAGAGAAGAATGTTTTCAATGTGTGTTAGTGAGACATGGCTTACTATGTGGTGTAGTATTCACTCTGATCCAAACTAGTGCCCATGTTTACTGATCCAAATGCAGAACTATGCCCAGATGGGGAATGAAATGTTGAAGAGAAAACTAAAACCATCGAAACTTGCCATTCCTAGGGAATCCTGACACCTTAATCGTTTTAAAATATCTACCAGTAAGTAAATCCAACTGTTTAAAACATTCTGAAACCAAAAGCACACTGGCTTTCAGCAGATGGAGTGATTTCTCTTTAGTTCCTACCTTGTCATACTTGCAGGGTTTAAAAGCTCCCGTGTGTAAGGTAGGAGATTAGGGCTTGAAATATGGCTCACCCTCCATTGGGCCATACAGATTCTACTGACAGACCCATTTAGTTTTTCTGAAACTAGCCCCTAACCGGGTGTCCAGATCTCTTTTCCTCAGGGACACTAACCACTCACCTTCATGGCGCTACACTTGCACACCGAATCTCCCAGCTGTGCTCTCCAAGCCTCAGTAGCCCCGGTGGATTGAGCACAATGAGATTTGACAGGGCTTCCTGCCTGGCTTAGTTTTCACTGATTCAAGTAGGTATTTAACAAGGGTAGCAGAGAGTAAGCCAACTTTAGCTTTTCTTCAACCTGACAGCTCTTGGGGTGCTTTCTTGTTCCCTAGGTCTAAATTTTGTCAGTGTACATTACACTGGTCACCACCAATTGCTTCTCACTTTGGACATCTCAGAGCCACATAGAGCTGTAGAGTCTATACTATGATGAATTTTAATTTGCACTTTTCCAGAGTCAAATATCGGCCCTTGAAGTGCGAATGGGATGGCTGGTTGTGTTCAGCTACTGCTGTAAATATGTCAGTGTCAGCTGATGCCCTAATGAAATTGATTAGGGACACTCTGCTTATCTGACCCTAAATCTTGGGCATACACTTGCACTTGACCCTGGCAAGTCCATCTTCATTTACTTCATATGACATTATCTGACTTATGAATCTTTGTCTGTGACATTGTCTGTTCTCACATTTAACCTATCAGACTGACTTTGTAATGTTTAATGGTCCAGGTTTGGCACTAGTCATGCAAACTCTTAATTATACAGTATGTTTGTCATAAGTCACAAACTCAGATCAGCAAAAATGTGACCTTCTTTATTTTTTCTTTTGTTTCATATAAATTCATGCAAGAACAAAGAAGATTTCTCTAGAATTTCTCTAGAAAATCTAAGGATTTTCTCTCGTGGGAACTTATTATTTGAGGTTTTATGGCTTTCACAACTTTTCTATAAAAACTATGACATCTTTAATAGTGACTTTCATGATGTTCTATCAGCACTGAAAATACTGTTTATAGAGTACTTTGTGAAATGAGCTATAGGTCCTTAGGACCCCTGACCTAGAGGCTAAATTAGTCAGCAAGGGGTGGGCAAGAAAACCACTTTGATGCTTTTAGTGTTGAATTCATGGAGTTTTGAGTAGCTGGGGGCATTGTCTGCTACCCTTAGTGGTGAGGTACTTCCTAACTTCAGAGACAAAGCATGGATGGGAACCAATCCAGAAAAAGGCATTTTCACTGCCCAGGCCTTCTTGTTGTACAATCAGAGAAATGGCAGAGGTTGTAAATATGGCAAAAATGGCAGGTTGTGGTGAAGTGTTTCAAGATATGGATCTTGGAGCAATTTAAGAACTAATGGACATCACACCTGAAGAATGTTTAGCTGGTGTTTATCTTTACTGTTCAAGGCTCTGAGGTTAGCAGCTTTATAGGTATGGCCAATCCTGATCATAAGCCTGACTGCATTTGCACAAAAAATAGAATTAGCCTATCCCTTCCTACCTCATATCCTGTACTCACTTCTATTCTTTACTAATAATAAATGTTCTTTATGGCTTTTTTTTTTTTTGCAGAATATGGCACTTTTTTCTCCCTTAGAAATCCATTCAGATATCCTTTCTCCTTAATGATTTCCTTAACAGTGTCTGGAAACTCTTCTGTTATCTCTTGGTCAACAGAAGCCAAAATTCTTTCTAAAATTTTCAAACCATCGTTTGTTGGCATAAATTCTCCAGTCTTAATGCCTCACCTTACTTTTGCTTTGTCATATAAGGACTTCACTTTTTCTCAAATCATTAGTCTATAGGTATGCCTTTCCTACACCCAGAGAAGCTGCACCCAGCTGAGCAGCGTTTTCAGTTTGAGACAAAAAGGATTTTTGCATTGAGGGCAAGGTTTTCATATCGGCTGGTATAACTGCAGTGACAGCTTCACAAATTTGTTTTTCTGTTTTGAAAATGGTCCTTACACCAGGTTCATTTATCTTGAAATGGCAGGAAACTACAGCTGCAGATCTCAGGCTATGGTACATGCCAAGCAATTCAACTATTTCTTGTAATGTTACGATTTTTCTCTGCTTCTTGGGAGCACTCCTAGCAATACTTCGTTTGGGTCCCATGATGCTATTCAAGGTTTACAGTATTGCAGTAAAAATGATGAAAAATATGAAAAAAACATGAAACATCACTTTTTACTGCCATACATCATTTACTGGAGAGATGACCTGTTCACACAGAGATGATTAGCATCACACATCATTTTAAATGCACGCTCACAACACCTGAGCTCATCACAACAGCAAAAGATCGCGAAAAAATTATCACATTAGTACAATATATATTGTGGTTGATTTTATGCAGTTATATTAATACTGCAACTTTACATTTCATGTCTCTCTTCATGTGAATGGCATCGTGTGTGTTCTGTGTTTGTGTGTAAATCTGAATAAATTTTAACTTTGCATAATAGATTTGGGTATATTTTATGGTAGTAAATGATAAAATATTGTCTACATATATTTTATGCAATTAATGACAAATACAACATTTTTCCTAAATTTTTCCATATTCCTGGGCTATGTGTTCTATTTATGATTTTTTTTTAATTTTCACAAATCCCCCAAAAAACTCCATTATATTTTTAAAAATCCACATCTAAGTAGATCCTTGATGTTTAAACCTGTGCTGTTCAGAAGTTAACTGTATCGTTATTACTACGTAACACACAGCCCTGCCCACATCCGTGGTGCTGGTTTCCCTTCGTGGATGCTATGCTCCATCCTTCTCCAAGGTAAGTCCTCACCAAGCCTCTGGCTGACTCAATTCCCCATCTGGCCTTCGGGGGCTCCTAACAGAGTGTGAGTGTTCATTTCTAAATTCCTTGAATCCAGTCCCTGTCTTGCCATCACTTTGGCACAATGTTCATTCATACTCACCACAGGCTTAACTCTTTCAGTGAGAAGGATTCACTGGGTTTGAACTTCCACAGGCCTATGATATGTTTGGCTTATCTTTCTAATTTATCAGTAAAAGCCCCTAGGGACAGGAGCTGTTGGATATTAAGAATAAAGAGGCTTAATGGTGAGCATGTGAAAATTCACTGGAGGTGAGGAGAAGGACACTGAAGAGAACAGTTATAATGAGGGACACATAAGCTTGTTGCAGATCTAAAACTATGGTAGCAGATGTGGAGATGTCGGAGATGTGAGATAATTACTGAGGATCAACACCTGTGAGAAGGTGAGCACATGCAGCCGCTCTGTGCAGTAGAGGAAGATTTGGGAGGAGGCTGTAGCAGGAGACGGCTGTCAACTACACTCCCTGCAGATGGGCAGCACATCCTTCCTCGAAGGGGGATCTTAGCAGGGAATCTCCTTGCTTATCACAGCTCTAGCCACAAGTCAAGCAATATTCCACATCGGGGTTTCCATTCAGATAGAAAAGGTACCATGATAGAAGATTCAGGTCTCAAGGGTCACAATATTAGGGAAAGATTGCCCGTGATTTCAGGATCCAGCTACACCGAATAGTGGAATGAATGGCTGTGGTGCTGGGCTTTAGGATGTGACTCTTGCTATAGACAAACACTGGAGAAGAAGGGAAACTATAATTTAAGAACAGGGGTGAATACAAAACTCAGTCAAGTAAAATAAATCATCAGCACAGGCAGGAAAGGGAGGCAATGAACAGAAAGGGAGAGCCTGTGCTGGAGGGGAGTTAATAGAGTTCTGGGGAGCCACACTGTTACTTTAAGCAGTAACGCTAAGGCAGGACAAGTAATTCCTCTTAATGCATCAAGAAGTGTCCAATTGAGTATTACTTTCTGATGCTTCAGTATTAATAAGATACAGAGTTTTCATTAAAACAAATTGCATTGACCATTTACCTGAGACTGTTTCTTAACGATCTCTCCAATTAGTAGACATGCTATCTCTCAATAAGCAGAGATGCTTCATGAATATTTGTCACATTTCACACATTTCATGAGAGTGCTTTAATGGCACAAAAAAAGGACTGAAAATTAATACTTTGGGGGAAAGTTCAAGTTCTGTTGCTTTAACTCATAATAACTCTAAGAAGCCCGACTTAATTTCTAAGATAGTAAAATTGGTTCTGCTTTAGGAAATACAGCTAGGCATACTTAGAGTCAGGAAGCTTAGCCAGATATAAGGAGGAAAGAACAATATCTTCACAATTTGATTGAAATGGTTATTTCCACCCTCACAATGCAAAACTAACCAACAAAGACAACTGATACCAAACATGAGAATATCAAGCTAAAGCAATTAAAAATATATATATTCATACACAAAAAAATTACAAAAATTGCTGCTAACAGTAGCATGTATTTTGTGACCTTATGAGGGGAAAGTGAGTTTTGCTATTGCCTAAAGCACTGAAGAAGTCATAGCTTCCATAGGATAAGAAACAATTGCCACTTTTTCACAGGAAAAAAACTCATTTGATTTTCCACTTTGCCTAGCAAACTCCATTGGCATTCATCTTTTAGAAAAAGAATGCTATCATAGATTCTTTAAACATACAAATCAAATACCTCTTCTCCTGTTAAATTAAATATCATGCTCAAGAATGCTATTATAAAAAGCTGCTAATGCAAAAGCCAGAAGCAAACATCACTAGATGACTAGGAAAAAGGACACTTTTAGGAATTAAATGGTTTAAGAAATTCTGAAATTATGGATAGATGAGGGATCCTCTATATCAATGACTATTTTAGGTAATTAGATATATCTGTTGGTAGATTTATAATGTGGTAAATTACTTAACACCAATTAGTAAAGTTTCTTTTGAGATGAGACCAGTTGCTTTTTCTTTTCCATTTACATAAATATGACTAGTGTATGTATGGATTTTACATGTGTGTATGAAAGTACAGTCAGAGTTTATCTGTGCTATAAATGGAATGCTTGTGTCCCCTCCCCCCAAGAAACGCATGTGTTTAAATTTCATCTCCATTGTGGTGGTATCTGGGGTTAGGACCTTTGGGAGGTAACAGGTCGTGAGAGTGAAACTCTCATGAGTGAGATTAGTGCCCTTATAAAAGAGACCCCAGAGAGTTCAGTCATTACTTCCACCATGTGAAATGGTGAGAAGATGGCTATTTATGAACCAGGAAGTGGGCCCTCAGCAGACAATGGATCTGGACTTGCACCTTGATTTTGGACTTTCCAGTTTTCAGGATTATGAGAAATAAATTTCTGTTTAGGGTCTACCCAGTGACTAATATTTTGTTATAGCATCATAAGTGGACTAAGAAAATCTGGAAATCTTTCAACTAGAAATCTATTGTAATTGGTATTTTCCAGCATTTACAATGCAATGACAGTAAGATCCTTGGTTATACATGTGTCAGGAACTCTGGTAAGAGAGGAAAGCATTTTCAGACTAATTAAAATTGATTAACTCATGTTTAATAGATTAACTCATGTTTAATAGACTAATTTATATTGTTCTGAGCATGTTTATGCATATAAACATCTTTGTTTCTTTAAAAATCAGTAATATATAAACTCTATGCATGTCTAAAATATCTCGTTCCTTAACTCTCATATATGTAGAATTTATAAGTTATCGATTCTCTTAATATTGCAACTACATTACAAAGTAGTAGACAAGAGAAACTCTAAAAAATATATTTACCCATTTCAGGTTAGAATTCTAAGAGTCTACTACACCAGTGAAAAGTATTTGCACAACCAAAATCATATCCACACAGTCATATATAATTTTCAAAGACATGTACTTTGGGCCAAAAAAAAAATTACATTCTCCAAACACAGATCTTTAGGGAAAAGGGAAACCTTTCATCAATTCTTCCTTTATTAATTGGGTTAGGGTAGAAGAAAAACAGATCTGTGTTGAGGAGTTTATAAGTAAAAATGAAACATGCATCTTCAGACAGAAAGAAATGGAATCAATATTTATTGAGTGGAAAATGAGCCACTGTGTTATTTTTACTACTTTGAGTATAATTTACAGACAATTGATTTTAGTTTGAAATTGATAATTGTAGCACTGTGGTCATCCTATTATTTTGCAACATGATCACTAACACTTTTTTTTTTTTTTAGTAATAAACTATAATCATCAATCTTATTTCTAGGCTTCCTTGCTACAGGTTAATACAAAATAACCGAAGTAAACCATCCCATCACCATTCTAAGACTTCCCCTAACCAAACTTATGTAAGGGTGCGCTTTTCTTTCTCTCTCTTCCTTTCTCTCCTCCTAGGTGTTGCTCTGCAGCATCCTTCCCTCACCAATAAAGACCTTTCATACAAAAAAATAAAATAAAAAATAAAAATAACCGAAGTAGACATGTGTTTCCCTGAGACTTATCCTCAGAACCTGACTTATAGGGTTACAGAAACCTTAGAAGTCACAGTTCTTTCAGAAAATTACATTTCTATTACATCAACTTTATATTTTGCATATACTTTTTATGATATGCTATAAAACCAAAACTAAGTCATTGATATACCTACAAAACAAACAAACTAATTTATTGAAATTACCAAGTCTTTTTCACTGACATTTGTAAGTTATCTTGTATATCAGAAGAAACAAAGAATGCAATTGACTCAGGGGATAGTGACTAATAATTTTAACAGGATGTAATAGAACACAGTCTCATCAGTTCATGACTAAACATCTTGATTTACAAATACAGACTATTTGGAATATGAGAAAATAGTGGTTTTGCTTTAATTGGACAGCAAAAAAAGAAGCTTTTGTTGATTTTACTTCTTGATCTATTTTTTCTTCCAAGAAATACTCCCCTTTTTGCTGAATCACTTTTATAATCAATCTCTTAAAAACTCTTACATTATTTCATGGTTTGCCTACTATAAATGTATTCTGAAGAATGTGGGGTAAGAAACCACAGGTACTAAATAAAATCAGTTTCCAAAAGATGAGATAATACCAAATGGATCAAAAAATAATAAAAGGATAGCTGCAATTGTAAGGACATATTGGCCCCCAATATCAGCATGCCCCAAATATTAAGTCTGGCAGAATAATTAACTCTTTATAATAGAATCTTCTCTTATTGTGACTTTAATTCATAACTTTTTTGTTTTAATTTAATATCTGTTGTTCTGGACTAAAGTACACAATTGACAAAACTAAATACTAATAAAGACATTATTACGTATTTGAGATTTATAGACAACTATTTTAAATTGCACATGAACTTTATGAACACTGTATACAGTTTCAGCAGCTCTCTAGAACATTTCTTTTCAAAGTTTCTAAGTCAAACCTAATCTGACCACATCTTGTAGACATAGTCTTCAGCCAGGTACTTGTCAGAATGGAGTTCCACGTAAAGGAAGTAAATCACGGCTGCTTGCAAATGAGACTGGCAGAAAAGAACTGGGATGAATCATTGGAGAAATTGCATTTTAGGCTTTGGAAGAGGATATTTATGGGAAGAAGAAGGAAGTGTGATCTTCAACTGTTAGTCCTTCGACCCCTCCAACAGATGCTGGGATAGAGAACATGGTTGTTAAAGATTTTTCTAATTAAAAACAAATGTAGGCTCTAGAAATCCCTACCTGTAGTTCAAAATACAGTTCTTGCCAGGTCATAATTTATTTATTTTATCATGTTTTATTGGGTGGCCTGCAATGCCAGCTACTGGGGCAAGTAGTAGAAATATAAAGATGAATAAGATGGAGTTCTTACCTTTGAAGAACCTTCCAGTTCATTCAGGAAGCCAGATTAGGAAGGTCATGACAATCCTATGAAACAGGAGCTGATCTATTCCAATTGAGGACAGAGGGAGAGGTCAAGGAAGCTTTCCTTGAAAGGTAACCAAGTACAGGGGGAGGGATAGGAAAAAGAAGCACCTTTAGAGAAAGTGCTAGATAAAAGAAGGAGATGCTCAAAGTGTGTAAAGAAAGCACAGCATTGTAAAGACTTGTGTAGCTCTTGGTGGCTGGATTGTGAGAGCTCTTGTATGCCAACCAGTTCAGAGGAAGCCTTTGAGGATCACTGGAAGATGTTAAGCAGGAAATGTTTGAGGAAGTTTACTCCATATTAGAGTAGACTCAACCATAGAGGGAAATCCTAGAAGACATAGCAAATGTTGAAGTAGTCTTGACTGGGGAAAGGGTGTTGGGTGTGAAAATACTGATATCAAATTAAAATCCTGCTGCAGATGGATATCTTACATTTATGTCCTGGTTTCCAAAAGTTAAGCAGCTCTTATTAATTATTACCTCCTGAAAACTTCCTAAAATGTCTCTTTTCCTGCCTGCTTGGTGGTGTTCCAGACTATGAATAAGCCATGACTGCAGGTGACACTATTCCCTCAAGCATTAATGATCCAGAATTAATCTAGATCAGAAAAATTATATTAAATAATAGATTTATCTTCAACAAGACATGCCCCAAGTAAATATCTTATGAGATATTTCACAACAGATTGTAAACTTGGAATTATACATGCTATTTCCTCAGAATTCCTCAAAATTAAAAATATGAACCAACGTTGACAATACAGGATTTTTTTTCCTTCTCATTACTCAATTTATTTCTATATTCTAGATAAATAAGCATTTCTTTTAATATTCTGATTTATAATCATACCCCATCATAATTTTTCCTTCTCAGCACAGGCCTTACTTCAAAATTACCTCACCCCAATTCTCTTTTGGTTTTTGTTCATTTATCTCTTGCCTGTTGTTGGTACCAAAATCTATCTACTTTCCTCCAACTCACTCTTCTATCACCATTCATCTTCTCAAGACTGTTTATAACCTAAATCATGTTATGTGCATGTGTTAATGTATGCGTACAAAGTCAACCCTAATATTTAATCAGCATGGCATCTCTCATTGAAGACCCAAGAAAGCTAATTTATTAGCAACATTTGGAACCCTTAAGTAGCTCTAATATTAAAGCCCTCACCCAAGACTTACTTTATTTATTTATTTATTTTGGAGACAGAATCTCACTCTGTTACCCAGGGTAGAGTGTGGTGGCATCTTCATAGCTCCCAGCAACCTCAAACTTGGACTCAAGTTATCCCCTTGCCTCAGCCTCCTGAGTGGCTGGGATTACAGTAGGCACTGGCTACAATGCCTTTCTTTTTTTTTTTTTTTTTAGTAGAGACAGTTTTTCACTCTTACTCAGACTGGTCTCAAGCTCCTGAGCTCAAGCACTCCACCTGCTATAGCCTCTGAGAGTGCTAGGATTATAGGCATGCAGGTGTGAGCACTGTACTAGCCTCTCACCCAAGACTTTAAATTCTATCTATAGAGAGAAAGTGACATTCTATCATATCTGACCATCATATAAAAGAGAAAAGTCAGATTCAAAATAGTTACTACATATTGAATAAAAAACATCTTCACAGGATACCCACATCCAGCTTCAGTAATGCCATCAGTGAAGATTCAACTTTTGCCTGATATCTTCTCTTATCTTAATATTTACTTGTATTTTCCTTGGTCTTTTTCTCTTTGTATCTTGACACTTTTCATTTCTACCTTATCATCACCACATCCACCCTCCTAAACTTTCTTGATACCACATTTGTTCTTCTTAAATCTTCTTGAGCTGCCCCTTTACATCATGAGATTGTATTTAATGTCTTTCTCAATTTAATTACTATCTATTTCTTCTAGGCATACTATCTGGTTAGCCCTACTATCTGGTTAGCCCTGGTGATCTATTCTTTACTTCATTCTGAGAATAAAACTAATTTCCTTCCTTCCCATATCCCTGTGTTATTTCTCAGAAACTTACATTCCTTGGCAATCCAACAATTTTTATCTAACATATGTAGAAAAATCAGTATGTGGTGTAATTCTTTAATTCATTGGCTATTGTCTCAGAAATGGGGAATAACCTCAGCTGTTTGTCATAGGGATGACAGATTTTTTTTCTTTTATTTGGATGGCTTGGCTTGTTTTTTACCACAAATCTTTGAAGTCTTTGACTTCTTGTGTTTGCCAATTCTATAATTAATTTTAGTACATATTAAGCTCTAAAAATTGTGTTAGAAAATAATTTTTATAAATATAAATTATTTTTCTAATACCTTAGAAGCTAATAAATACATACACACATGTGGGGGGAGGTAAGAATGCTTATCTCAATAAATGTATTCCACCAAAAAAAATTTCTACTCATACTATTTTTGTCATCATACTATCTTGTCATCATACTATTTTTTGAAGAAAATATTATATTTCTATTAAGTCCAAGAATAAAAAACATCAGTGCCTGGGTTTAAGCAGATGAGCTGGTTATTGTTTTAGCAGATACCATTTGTACCTTTAATGCAGTTACAGTATTAGACATGGTACATATTCATATAGCAAATAGAATTCAACCTCTGAAGCTTGTTTGGATAGCATGTGCGCTTCTGTTATGCAGGTTTCTCTTTTCTCCTCAGGACGGAAAGTTCCAGTGAGATTATAATCTAGTGGCAAATGTGAGAAGGTACAGGAGATTAAAACTGAGAATTATTACTTTTGGACATTCATGTATAAATGGTGAAATAAATTTTCTTTTTCTTTTTCTCCTGAAGCAATTTCACAATCACTTCATTGGCTTAAAATAGTCACTAATCCAAACATTAGTAGTACAGAGAAGAAATGACTATTATCTGTCACAGCCCACCGCCGCCACCGCTTGTCAGGGCTGGGGACTGGCCAGGTCTCCGGCCGGCTTAACTAGGTTCCAGACATGGACTGCTAAGCTACCTTGCTCAGGAACAATTTCTCTTAGGTGCCTGAGGATTATCTACTTTAGCAGGAGAGAGAGAGTCTTAGAGAGAGTAAAGCAGTCTTCTTAGAAAGATAGATCTTAGTCTTTAGCAGAGCTTAGTGATCTTCAGCAGAGAGATGCCGTGCTGGCGTTCTCAGGCAGGAGAGGAGACTGAGTCAGAGTAAGCGGGTCCGTGATAGACTGCACATGCTCCCGACTACCTTCTCCTCCAGCCTAATATAAAGCTGATCTTGTGCCTCTCAACACCACAGGTGTAGAGACTGCCAATTCACCCCTGCTCTCATCTCGGGAGCTCTCATGCTTGTTAGGCAAGCTAAATCCCTCTCCAGGCCCTGTTCACCAAGGTGTTCCATTATTGAGCTATACAGGTATTTCTTATAACTCACTCCTAGCCATAGGCCATACGGGCTGCTACAAATATCCTATAATTATAAATAATTCAAAGTATAGGCATATCTCTATGATATTGTAGGTTCCATTCCAAACCACCACAATACAGTGAGATACAAAATTTTTTTGGCTTCCCAGTGAATATCAAATCTATGATTATACTATATGGCATTCAATACCATTATGCTTAAAAAGTACATACCTTAATTAAAAATACATTATTGCTAAAAAATCCTAATGATTATCTGAGTGTTCAGCATGCAATAATCATTTTGCTGTTGGAGAGATTTGCCTCAGTGTCGATAGCTACAGACTTATGGGGGTGGTGGTTGCTGAACATTGGGGGCGGCTGTAGAAATTTTTAAACATAAGATAACAATAAGGTTTGGCACCTTAATTTATTCCTTTCACAAAAGATTTCTCAATAGTATATGATGCTGTTTGATAAAATTTTGCCTACTAGTTCAAATACGGAGTCAATCTTTTTAAACCCTGCCACTGCTTGAGCAAGTGTATCATCGTAATTTCAACAGTATTCATTGCATCTTCATCAGGACTAGTTTTAATCTTAACACACCACTTTCTTTGCTCATTCCTAAGAAGAAACCCCTCATCTTTTTTTCCAGGTTTTATCGTGAGATTGTAGCAACTCAGTAACCTCTTCAGGTTCCACTTCTAATTCTAGCACTCTCATTTCCACCACAACCACAGTTCCTCCACTGAAGTCCTGAATCTCTCAAAGTCATTCATAAAGGTTGGGATCAACTTCTTCCAAACTCCCGTTAAGGTTGAGATTTTGACCTCTTTTCATAAATTATGGATGTTCTTAATGGCATCAAGAATGATGAATCCTTTCCAGAAGGTTTTTTTTGTTGTTGTTAGTTTTGTTTGTTTACCTTGCCCAGACCCTTCAGAGGCAACACTGTCTTATGACAGCAATAGCCTTACAAAATGTATTTCTTCACTAATGAGACTTGAAAGTTCAAATTACTTCTTGATCCATGGGTTATAGAGTAGATATTTTATTAACAGGCATGAAAACAACATTAATACCCTGTACATCTCCATCCAGAGATCTTGAGTGACTAGCTTTATTGTCAATGAGTAGTAATATTTTTGAAGGAAATGTTTTTGTGTGTGTGTGAGCAGTAGTTCTCAAAAGTAAGTTTAAAATATTTAGTGAACCATGTTGTAAACAGATGTGCTGTGATCCAACCTTTGTGGTTCCATTTATAGAGAAAAGAAGAAGAAATTTAGCATAATTCTTAGGAGACCTAGGATTTTTGTTTTAATTAAAATAAGCATTGGCTTCCACTTAAAGTCACCTGCTGCATTATTAGCTAACAAAAGAGTCAACCTGTCCTTTGAAGCCAGGCATTGACTTCTCTTTAACTACTAAAGTCTGAAATGGCATCTTCTTCTAACAGAAGACGTTTTGTCTACAATTGAACATCTGTTGTTGGGTGCAGCCACCTTCATCACTGGTCTCAGCTACATCTTACGGATAACGTGCTGCAGCTTCTCTATCAGCTGCTTCCATTTTATTTTTATGGAGATAACTCCTTTTCTGAAATGGCATAAACCAAGTTCTGCTAGCTTCACCTTCCTCTTACAGCTTCCTCCCCTCTTTCAACCTTCATAAAATCAAAGAGATCCTCACTCTGGCTTAGGCTTTGGGCTTACAAAACATTGTGGCTGGCTTGATCTTCTAACCAGATTACTAAAACTTTCTCCATACCAGCAATATGACTATTGCACTTTCTTATCATTTGTATGTTCACTGGAGTATATTTCCCTTCATAAACATTTCCCTTGCACTCACAACTTGGCTAACTGTTTGGCACAACATGCCTTCCCCACTAAGTAAGAGTAATCATTTTTAGCTTTTGATTTTGGTTCTCAACCTTCCTAATGCCACGAACCTTTAATACAGTCCAAAGGGGTCGCGACCCATAGGTTGAGAACCGCTGAAAGTGAGAGTCATTCAACTCTTCCATTCACTAGTAGACTTAGAGGCCATTAGAGGGTTACTAATTGGCTTAATATCCACATTGTTGTCTATCAGGGAATAAAAATCTCTAAAGAGAAAGAAAGGAATTAGGGAACATCAGGCCAGTGGCGCAGTCAGAACACACACAACATTTATTAAGTTTATCATTGTGGGAGTTCTTTGTGGCACTCCAAAACAACTAAAATAGTAACATCAAAGATCTCTGATCATAGATCACCATAACAGATAAGAACAATGAAAATAAAAAATGTTTGAAATGTGAAAATTACCAAAATGTGACACATAAAGACACTAAGTATGCATAAGCTTTTGGGAAAATGATGTCTGTAACCTTACTTAACTCAGGTTTGCCATATATCTTCAATTTATGAAAAACACAGTATCAGAGAAGCCTAGCAAAAAAAAGTGAAGCACAATAAAACTAACCATGCCTGTATCCTTCTTAAAATCCAAATATCTGATATTTTTGAAGACATTATCCCATTCTTAATTTCTAATTTAATTCAATTTTGATCAGAAAATATACTCTGTAAAATGCTAATCTTTTAAAATTACTTAAGACTTGTCTTCTAGTCCCAGAATGTGGTCTATTTTGGTGACTGTTCCATATGCACTTATAAAGAATGAGAGTTCTGCCATTGTTGAGCAAATGCTATAAAATTGATAATTAAGCTCAGCTAGTGGATAATTTCATTCAAGTTTTCTACGTGCTTTCTGAACTTCTGATTACTTGATCTTTTCCTCACTAAGAGAGAACTATTAAAATCTCCCCACCCACAACTATAGATATATTTATTTTTCCCTTTAAGTTGGGTCAATTTTTGTTTTGTGTTTTTGAAGGAGTATTCTAAAATATGTACATTTTGGAATAGTTATATCTTCCAGATAAACTTAATTTTCATCATATGGACCATCTTTCTTTATAACTCAGAGTCTGTCTTGTCATGATGCCTTCAATAGTTTAATGTCAACATTGTCACTCCAGGTTTTAAATGCTTAATATTTGCAAAGCATTTTCTTTTTTTAATCATTTTCCTTTCTACATAGAAGTGTCTTTCTATTTAAAATGGATTTCTTATGGACTGCATATAAATGGGTTATGCAGTTTTTCACCAATCTGACATTCTCTGACTATTCATTAGAATATTTAGAGCATTTACATTTGATGTGGTTGACATTTTAATAGAGTTTGAATCTATCATCCGCTTTTTTTTATGTTCTCCCATATTTTGGTTCATTTTGCTTCTTTCTCTGCCGTCTCTTACACTGAATTTTTATTTGTTTTAATGAGAGACTCAGTGCATATACTTTTTGTTTTATATTTTTAGTGGGTATTCTAGGGCAGTGCTATCCAATAGAAATACAGGATCTGGCAGAAGTAACGCCCTTTTGTGGTTGACTATGATATTGTTATATACAGAACTACATGCTTATGTTTTTTTAAAGAAGATTGGTATAAGTTACCAATACCTATTTGTTTGTTAAAAGGGCCATTATTTGTGGCATTATTTGGTACATGTAATTCTATAACACAACGTCACCCTCATACAATATCTATATCATATATTATTGCTATCATATATTATCAATATCTATTATATATTATAGATATTAGATATTATAGATATTATAATAGATATATTAGATTATATAGATATTATATAAAATGTGTGAGTTGAATTATCTAGAAACTATACAAAACACAAGAAAGTTAATAATAGTTATAGATCTTTAACCAAATACTCCAAAATATTATGCTGACATGTAATTCATATAATCAATAATGGGACAAACAATATCATCTTTCTCCTCCTGTGATGCACTGAAAAGATATCGTTTATGTGATTTCCCACCAAAAATAAATAATCTCACTGATAAGGAAGTAATCAAACAAAAATCAAGTGCTATTCTACAAAATGATAACCCTGCACTCCTCAAAAAATGTCATTTCATAAAAGACAAAGAAAGGCTATGGAACTGTTCCAGGTGTAAGGAGACTAAGTAGATGTTACAACTCAATGCAATTTTTAATCCTTGACTGCATCTAGGATTGGGAAAAATAAAACTGTTTAAAAGGGCGTTATGTTGATAATTGGTAAAAGTTGATAATATACTAGATAGGATAATAGTATTGCATGAAAGTTAAATTTAATAATTTTATAATCTGATTCTTTTATATTATCATTTTTAAGAGGAAATAACAGGACTATTTAGGAATAGATGCACCTGATATCTGCAGCTTACTCTTAAATGACTCAGCAATACTAATAATGATAATGATGGTGGATGTTAAATAATCATAATACTTATTGTTGTGTACACAGAGAAAAATGATGAAACAAATATGGCAAAATATTAGCAATGGGGAAGCACATTCAAGAATACATTGTACCACTCTTGTAACTCCTATATAAATTTAATTTTTTTCAAGATAAAAAGATTAAAATAGTAAATTTAAAAATGTTACTAGGTATATGATCCATCAAGATACCAAAAATCACCGCATTTTTATACATTGACCACAACTAAAACTACGTTTAAGGCATAATAATAATACCATTAAAATATTAAATACACGAGAATACATTTAAATCAAAATATACAAAATATCTGCCTGGGAAACTATAAAACATTAAATAAAGAAAGCAAAACAAATTAAACAATATATATTATCTTCATGGGTTCAAAAACAACAGTTCTCCCCCAATTAATCAACACTTTCAATGCAATCATAAGAAATATCACAGTTTTGTTTTTTTTAATTGATGCAGTGATTCAAAGATTACTATGAAGGAGCAAGGGGCCAAGAACAGCCAAGATATTCGGCAGGAATAAAACTGAAAGTCATTTACCAGTGTTGGTGGAAAAGAAGCCATACTTCGTAAAATAATTTAAAGGGGTTTATTCTGAGCCAAATTTGGGGACCATAACTGAGACTCACACCCAAGAAGTCTTGAGCAAGCGGACTCAGGATGGTGGAGTTACAATTTGGTTTTATGTACTTCAGGGAGACAGGAATTATAGGTTAAATCATAAATCAGTATATGGAAGGTATATATTGGTTTGGCCCTAAAAGGTGGAATATCTCAAACAGAGGTTTATAGATTACAGTTGGGTTTAAAAATTCTTTAACTGACAATTAGCTGAAAGAGTTAAGCTTTGCCTACCTTATTCCAATGAGCATACATTTTATTATAATAGAAAAAAATATAAATCACATTTTTAATTTTCAAATTACATTTTCAATTTTAAAGTGTGGGAGACATAAAGACAATTTACACATATAGACACACAAACACATGTAACTAATAAATTATCAAAATTTTTTTTATAAGAAGTCATTGATAAGCATGCCATTTTAATAACAAAAATGGTAAAAGCGAGAGCACATACAACACACAGTGTTGGTTAGAGCACAGTGAAATAGCTATTCTGTACATACTTGATGGTTATACAATTATGTATTTTTGAAAAGCTGGGAATAGGTATATAAAGACTTAAAAGGTTTTCAACTCTTTGGTGCAGTAATTCAATTCCAAGATTTTCCTTAGCCCATCTGAATCTCGGATAAAGAAAATAACATGAGTTGATGGAAATGAAGTTTTTCACAGTATTGAATACACTCATACAAAAAAGGAAGAATCTAAAATGTACTATAGATGAGAGTATAGTGGAATAAATTATGGTAATGTTATGAGGAAATATTGGGCAACCATTAAAAATTTTTGTGTAGAAACCAGTGATAGTTTTTATAATGTAATAAATATTAAAACAAATGCAGAATATATAACAATAAAATAGCTTTTTATTCATGTATTAATATCTACATAGGAGGAATTCATTCTGTATTGTGATTATTCAAAATACTAGGAAAAATAGGTCAAAATATTAGCAATTTGTTTATATGGAAGATGACAAGTTACTGCTTTCTTTATCCTTTACATTTCCTATAATGAAAATATATTCCCTTTTTTAATGAGTAAAGTAACAGTATTTTATATGATCAGTTTCATTTTCCAAATACAGTTTTCAGATCTTACTTTAGGCCACACATGAACCAATCTACTTATTTCTCACTTTGAGTCATCCTAAGCATATAAAATTAATAGCTTTTAGATGTGGGTAAGAGCTGTGCAAAATCAATACAACAAGCTCCATAAAAGTAAACAGATTTAATAAGCCTTTTTGTGATATTGTGAGATGAATCTCTGAGAAGTTAATAATTTCTTTACATCTGACCTTCCAAAGATTCTGGAATAACGTTCTGGGATAACTGTATGTGTGGTCGGTGGTTACTCACAAGGTGTGATCTGAGTGGAACAACTGGCCATTTATTTCTGTAGGTTCCTTGAAACCTGACACCTGCTTCATTATCTGGACTCACATTCTTCCTCAGGGAGCCCCAGAAGGAATAGAGTCTATCAGAGTACATTGCCAAGGATAAATGCCCCAGCAGGACAGGATTTGGGTTTAAAAACACAGGCCTTCAAAGTTGGAGCTTCTGATCATTATATATGTACATATATCATAAAAATTATATGTATTTCATATATGTAATATATATTTTACATACATATTTCATTAAATATATGTTTCTTATAATTGTAACTTACATACATATAAATAAAATGTTGGGCCTTTCTAATTGAGGAATGTTCCCCTTCTTTTGCTTACATCTTTACATTACAAACAAAATGAGACAGAGATTTCATGATATCAAGAGAGAAACTAGTCAAGGGCTTTCCCATCTCTTTCACTGCTTAATTACACACATTTTTTGTTCTCAGCCTGAAGGTGACAACATCACCTTTCAGAAGAGTGCAGGGCTTCTGTGTGGCATCCCTCACTTGTGAGACTGTGGGTCCAAGGTAATGGTTGGGGATGGGCTGGTGATGAGAGTGTCTGGACACTTGCAGAGGACACTAAGGACCTGGACCATCTTCATTCCAGCAGCAAGAAGAGGATTCTAACCTAGTTGTAGAAGTCACCAGAGCTAAGAGTGGCTAATAATAAAACCTCTCACATTCTATTTAAAGCCTAATCCTAGAAGAATTTGCCCAGGGAAATTCTTAGATCTTGCCCAGAAAAACCTGATAAATCTTTAAACAAAGGGAACAATTTCTTTCTAAATGAATAAAGAGGATTGAATTCAAGGAGAATATTTGCCTACATTCATCATCTCTCTCTGTGGTTACTTTAGACAAAACCATGCAAAACCATGGCCACAATTTAATACCAACCTCTACTCAGGGTTTTTCCTGAGTTTTCCCAAGTATTTCCAATAACCTCGTACTGTATGAGGGAAAAATTGGAGAAATGAAAGCTAAGTGTTACAGGGCCTGATGGCAGGGAAATACCACGCCTGGCTCCAGCAGACCAGGAAAGTCTCCCTGCTTGAGAAGAATTTAGGTGAAGAATAGAGTGTAAGAAATTAGAGGTAAGTGACTAGATTAAGAGGCAGGCTAAGGAAGGGCTGGTCTGATATGAATTTGGGTAAAGATGGTGAGATGAGAGGAAAGTGGGAGTTCCAAAGACACCTGCAGTATAAAATCAAACACCAGACAACTAATTGACATGTGGAGGGTCAGAGAGAAGTGAAGTGGAGGTTTTGCCCACATCTTGAGTCAAAGTGGCTGCAGGAATTGATTATCAATGGAAAGAAAGAGTAAAATACCCCCCTTTTTATTTGAGAAAAAGGAAAGTACTGGACTTGTTATCTTTCAGGCAGTAGTCAGATATGTCAACAGGCATGTCCAGTGGACAACCACATAAAAGGGACAAGATGGTCAAAACCTGTAATGATGGGGTCCAATTTTATGTAACGCATTATCTTATTCTAAGTGTTAACTTGATTTGATTTTCACAAAACCCCATTATGCAACCCAGAAATCTATACAGTACTTAAACTCTTGATTTAAATTACAAAATTGAGGTACCATGATAAAAAAAATATTACACAACATGGCAGAGCTACGAGCTTGAAGATTCCTGGCACATTCAGTAAATTTATGCCACAAGAGCCTGAATATTTTACCAATTGAGAGATTACTAAGATAATATGAATGGGTCTAGACTACTCGAAGACTCTGAGAAGAATAGTACATCTGGTTCATAGTACATTTTTATAGATTATTTAAGTGAAAAGTGAAGGTGGTTACCAGAGGCTGGGGTAGTAGATGGGGAGATATTTACCAAAGGGTACAATTTCAGTTAGAAAGGAGGAATGTATTTTCAAAGCTATTGCATATCAGGGGAACCATAATTAATATTTCTTTTTTCAAAATTTTTCAGAATTGCTGAGAGTGAATATCAAATGTCTCATCACGAAAAATCATGAGTGAGGTGATATCTATGCTCATTAGCTTCATTTAACTATTCATATTGCACACATATATCAAAATCATATAGTACCTCCTAAATACAATTATGACTTGTCAATTTAAATTTTATTTTTAAAAAAGAAAAAATGTTGACCACTTTCTTTCCAAATGATTCATTTTTATTAATCCATTTATAATGAAGTGTTTATCCAAACTTCTCCTGCTTGTACAACAGTGTATTTACCATCCCTTTTATTTTCTGCTACTTTTACATTTTGGTCCTTCCTAACCTCCAGGGATTCTCCCCTTTTTGGATTAGCTAATCTCTAAAGCCAGCAAACAACTGGCCTTCAAGTGTGCCTTTCATAGAGCCCATTCCCTCAGTTATCTTCTTTAGAGGGCTCTTACTCTCTAGGCCACTAGTCCCCTGCCCTAATTGCCTCAGAGTAAGGTTAAAAAAAAAAGAAAGAAAAAAACTAGGAAAAAGTCTTTTTTTCCCCAGTGCCCACTGAAATAATCCAAATTATCCAATCCTAAACCTGTTTTAGCTGTTTCTCTTCAGAAACCACAGTAAAGGCTCCTGCCCAGATACTATCCCCTGTATCATGATGCCCCTGGCCAACCCAGCACTCCCTCCCTTGGCCCCATGCAATGGGATACCCTCACTTCCTGGGACCTGTGAGTATAATGAACTGTCTTTCTAATGGCAGTGGATTCCTGATGTGTAAGCCTTGCCATACCTAAACAATAATAAAACTTAGATAACATTTTTTTCAGAGTCTTTGCTCTGTTGTCGCACACTTGAGTGCTGTGGCATCAGTCTTGCTCTAAGCAACTTAAACTCCTGGGTTCAAGCAATCCTCCTGCCTCAGCCTCCTAAGTTGCTGGGACTATAGGCACCTGCCACAGCACCTAGCCAGTCAGAAACGAAGGCCCCAAATAACTAAAAAACCTCAGATTTCCATGTGACTGATAAGGTGAAGAAGACATCATTAAAGCAAAAAACACCAAAACTGACAGAATAACAGGTCTAGTAACTAAAAAATATCATGACTCATATAACCATCATGTAGAAAAATTGATTACTTCAACAATATTGATTCATCAAAATGCAATCTTTATATAATTTTAAATGGTTTTTAAAACATTTCCTAATATTAGTTTCTTTTTATTTTTAAAACATTTCATCTTACACCTTGATACACATATATGCATATCATCAAGGATAGTTTCACCAATAACCACTGTTTACCTTTGAACATCTATATATTTCTTTAGTCATATAATCTTTATGTGATAAAATTATACTGTACATACCAATGTATAATAACCTTTTTATAATAGTATATTAGTGTGAACAAACTCTAGCCAGAGGCAAACCTGGTCTGCTCTTATGTTTGGAAATACAGTTTAATCTAAACACAGCCATGTCCACTCATTTATACATTGTTTGTGGTCACTTTCCCACTGTAACAGTTGAGGGTTGGGAACCTGCAGCCTTCTGATTTCAAGATTGTTCTTTCCAAGCACCCAAAGAGGCAAGAAAACTCCATCTTTCTCTGCTGTACCCCTTTTAATAAAGGGATTTGTTCTGTGAAGTTTGGATTGGGTCAAGAGGCCGAGCTTGCAGATCTGGAGGGCCTCATGGGGGATCGAGGACATAGGTTCCCCACCCCCTCAGAAAGTTTGCCAACCCTGATATATTGTCTATATTTTTATATCTTTTCTATATAACATAACATTATTTTAAATCATACAGCAGTGTAAGTATATAATTACATTTTAATAAGTCAAGTGCCAATTCTTAGATTATAATGTTGGATTCAAAACCCTCAAAAATAACCTTTTCTAGTTTGTTTTTAGACCATGAAGATTTATACACGTTTGAAAAGTTACTTCCTAAACAGTCGAATTCTTTAAGTACTCTTAAACTGTAAACTATAATTAAAAACCAAAATATTTATTCTGTGTATTAGGATCTAAAATCACGGCACTTACAGAAAATATGTAATAATAGAACAGCTAATATTGAAGATGAAATGGGGAAGTCATTTCTACCCACACGAGCATTCAAAATGCCCCAATTCTGCCAGACCACATGAATTCTCTCACTTGAATGTTATATATTTAAAGGAAGCCACTATAGCACACAGATGATTCCTAAACTCTTAGATAAACCTCCCTCACATTTTTGTGCCAATTTGCTAAGGTAGAACATCTTCAAGAAGGAGGAGGAAGAGGAAGAGAGGGAGGAGGAGACCAACACTTGCACGACCTAAATAATTCTTTCTCCAAAGATGGATGGATTAAAAAAAATTTTTCAAGATTCATCAGTGACTAAGTAAATAAAAACTTGAATATGTTGGATGCCATATGAGAAGACTGAAGCTCTCACCCAGAAACCAAATTCATTCCGAATTAGGCTCTCATCTCAGCTTTCCAGAATGAAATCAGGAATGTCGGAAATGAAAGACAATAATGTCACACGCATCAAGAAGGCATTTCGACTATGTTAATAGTAATAAAATATTTGGGATGATGCTTATTTTTCAAATTAACTACAAATAATAAAGACTGAGTTTGAATTTGCCACATTTGGATAAATTTACTTAGAACTGAGATTTTCTAACATGGAAAACAGCTATAGACTGATGAAAATCATTCTAGTATACAATAAAAAATATCCGTCACACCATACTATCCTTAGACAAATTCCTGCATGTATTCCTCTCTCCACATCCACATTTTGATAAGGTCCCTTAGATTTATAATTTTTTTTCCTTGAAATTAGCAGGGGAAGAGTAATACAATGAGGATAAAGAAGAGTCGGTACAGGTCCCCAAAGCCTGGGCAGGAGAGAGATGACCAAGGTTAGAGATGAAAAGATAATATGTGAGGAATTTTAAAATGTATCCAAGTCCTTAGAGCTAAGATTATGTGATCATTTCTAATCTGCAGGTCAGTTAACTTAAAAACCTTGAGCATTGTTCACGATCTGTATAAAGATCTGCATTTTGAAAACACTAACTTCTCAACTTTATTGACAAATACAAAGATAAGTAGGCACTACATGTGCTTGTTTAAGAAAACCAAATGAATATAATCAATAAATGAATCAATAGGAACGAGTAGGACCAAAGTTGTACTTTTCTGTTTCTGACTCTTCTCATTTTATCTTTCATCTTTTTTATACATATATGATAATCAGAAGACAAGGTAAATTCAGGGCAGGAATGATTCTATAAAACCTGCTTTTGGTTTATATTATCAGACATCCTACTTTAGTTTGTCACAAGATGTGCTTCAAACTGACGCAGAAAGCATTACCAAAGAGGACAGCTGAGGTTAGCTTTTCATAAATAATTATAAACAAATGAATTGTTTACTTAGTCTGTAATGTTTGAGGAGTCAATTATGCTCCAATTTTCAAAGCCCTGAAATCACCCAACCAATTTGCCACCAGATTCTTTTCCTTGTGCAAACCGCAGGATCTTAACTGCAACACACCCCTGTCTCCTAACTAAAGCTTTCCTGCTCCTCACTTGTCCCGGCCCACCCATGTGCACCAGAGCACAGCAGGAGTGAACTTATCAATACCTCAGGCTCCAATTGTGCGGTAGTGCCTGCACAATTTCTGGTAGTGCCCGCAGCCAGAGTGGAGTAACTAAGTCTAGCTGTGTCGTTATTTCAGAGCAATAGCATGGAAGAAGCCATTTCATATAAGCACACTGAATAGATAAGAGCCAAATTGTCCCCCCTATACAGAATGTATTTCCTGCTATGAAGAGAAGCGTTAATTTTACAGGTTATTTCCTTTCACTTAAGAACCCTCCTGACCAAAAAGAAACCCACGTTCATTTGTTACTTAAGGATGAGAACAGTTGGGCTTCCAAGATCAGTTTGGAGATATCCGGTGTATAGTTAATATCAAGGTCACCTTGCCTCTAAGGCTTCATAATCTTTACTTACGGCTGTATTCTTTTCACCCCAGATTTTATTAAATTTGTACTAT
Source organism: Nycticebus coucang (assembly GCF_027406575.1). Lineage (NCBI taxonomy): Eukaryota > Metazoa > Chordata > Mammalia > Primates > Lorisidae > Nycticebus > Nycticebus coucang. Next base: position 162,874,203 of record NC_069780.1, on the reverse strand, counting down.
TATTTAACAAAAAAGATTTTTACAGGGTGAAAACTAATTCAATCATCACCTTAGCAAAAACGGCAACAATAGGGGAGTGCCTGTGGCTCAAAGAAGTAGGGCACTGGCCCCATATACTGGAGGTGGCGGATTCAAACCCGGGCCTGGCCAAAAAAAACCTGCAAAAATAAAAAAAAGGCAATAATAAACAGAGTAAGGGCTCCTCCCTACCACCACTCAGCCTGGCATAATCTCAGTTCTCAGGGGAATCACTCAAGAGATCAATGTAAAAATGCCAAGACTTTTGGAATACACATAAGCATAATATGTGTGTGTGTGTGTGTGTGTGTGTATTTTTTTCTTTTGAGACAGAGTCTCACTATGTCACCCTCAGTAGAGTGCCACGGCGTCATAGCTCACAACAACCTCAAACGCCTGGGCTCAAGCGATTCTCTTGCCTCAGCCTCCCAAGTAGCTGGAACTACAGGTGCCAGCCACAACACCTGGCTTTTTTTAGAGAATGGGTCTGGCTCTTGCTCAGGTTGGTCTTGGACTCCTGAACTCAAGCTATCCACTTGCCTCAGCCACCCATAGTGCCAGGATTAGAGGCATGAGCCACCACATCCATCCTCATAATGTATCCTTTTAAATATTTCAGTAAAAGTCATATCCATCTGTTATAGCTCTTAAAATATCTACTTAACCATATATCCACACCTATGGAGGCACCTTCTATTCATTAACAGCAATATAATGTTCCTTTGTGTGGCTATTCCCGTATTCTATTTAACCAATCCTCCATAAAGAATATTTTATACTCCTTCTAATCATCTAATTCTACAAATATGCTACAGCAAATATTTTTGTACATAGATGCTGGCATTGTATTTATTAGCAATCACTTCTTACAATGCCTTCGCTCATTCAATTCTCACAACAAGCTTTGAATTCAGTCTTATTATCATTTCCTGCTTAAAATTAGAAAAAAAAAAAAAAAAGAGAGAGAGAGACCAAAAAAGCAATCTGTCCATGTAGCTATTAAATGGGGCTATGTTTAAAACTCAGCCGTTTAGCTCCAAATTCCCAACTCTTAACCACTACACTGTCGGTAAGTGCCTTTTGGTGAAGCCCCAAATTTTTAAAACTCTCATCTGCTTTGTACTAAGTATGCTTAGACCTTTACTTACCAGCTAGTGTCTAGATTAAACTCTCTGCATTGACACCATGCTTAAATGGACAAATCATTCTCTTAATTGCATTCAAATTCTTTGTTCTCAGCCCACTCCTGGTTCCCTTTCTTCAGAATTGTGACCCTGGCTCTGGGATATAAATATAACCATAGCCTTGGCTCAAAAACAAAAGCACTTTATGGCAGTCATCTGTGTAAAGATCTGTCAGCAGTCTGTGCTGCTTCTGATAGGTACATGGAAGATATCTTTGCACCAAATTACTGATCACAGCTCAAGTGTGGATTTGTGATCTTGAAATTCAGTTTCCTTACAGATATGAGGAGAAGATTTACTTCAATTATCCCTAAGATCTCTTTTCACAACTGAAATTCGGTGATGGCTCTAGGTTTCCTGATTGAATTATTCAATCTAGATAGATGTCAGCTATCTAGTTTATAGGTTTCTCTCGACCCTATGGATCTAACTCTTTTAATCATCTCAGCCATTATGAACATCAAAACAAGGTGCACAAGCCATCTGTTCTAACTGTACTGATCTGGCTAAGCAGACGGACCAGTGTAAATGGGCCAGTGGTTTTTCCTTCCTCTGCTTACATTCTTAGGGATGTTACTCAAGAACATCCACATGAAATGGGGCCAAAGGAAAAACAAAAAATCCCTGATATGAGATTTTAGGATTTTTTTTTTTTTGTAATGAGCTTTGGGAAAAGATGTGTTTGCTATATAAAAGTTTCCCTATATTTACATAGGAGGACTTGGGCCCTGGGGCCAAGACCAGACACCGAGGTGAAAATTTTCCAGGCCTTTAAAGCACACAGCATGAAATTTAGGAAACTGTGAAATGTGCGGAGGAGGAAACAAATAGCTGAGCACTAACAATTAGTCCAAATGAAATAAATGATGCTTCAAAAAGGAAAGACATTTTATAAGGGACGTTTATAGCTTTGCCCAGGGGTCAATCTGGACAGAAGCTATTTCTTTAAGTGAAATTTTAAGTAGTATATGGCAGATGGATTATAGAAAAAAAAATTAAGGAAGAAAAACATATTGCATGTAGGTACTCATTTCTCCTTATTCAAATCCCAACTCATATTGCTTATGTGATCTTAGAAAGGAAGCTATTACTTTCTACTTTACAGATCTTTGGTGAAGGTTAAATGAGTTAACACATATTGAAAGGATTTATAAACCATAAGTCTCAAGCAAAGACATGGATAACTTAATAGTATAATTAGAATTTCCCAAAGTAGGCGCCCCTCTGTGTAAGTACTGTCTGCTGGGTTACTTTCATACTGTGGTTGGTCTTTTGCCTTTGTCCACTCAAAACAAGTGACATGCTACAGCTTGCACATACAGGGCTGCCAGAGGAAAAAACCAATTAATTCCATTTGTTCCTTCGTTATTCTCAACCAGCTGTTCTCATAGATTTTAAGACATGATCCCAGCTCTTTCGATTTTTTTTTTTTTTTTATTGGCCGGGGTTGGGTTTGAACCCACCACCTCCAGTCTATAGGGCCAGTGCCCTACTCCTTTGAGCCAGAGGTGCCACCCCCAGCTCTTTCAATTTTTATAACCCATTCTTTAAATTACTGGAACATAATTCTTACAGTTTAATTCTCTCCAATATTTTTATTTTCTTGAAATTTCTTTTCTAGCGTTTGTCACAATTAATTATAGAGCAAAGGAGAGGGGGAATCCTCCTATACATTCTGAAGTAATAAAATCCAACAATTATCTGTCATTTTTTCCTCAAGAATGGTACAACCATTTCATGTTATTGGCTTACAAATCAGCAGCATTCACAGAAATTATATAGAACAAATTTGAGCTTTAGAAATTAAAGTATGAAGAATACTTGATTTTGAGTAAATGAGGACATTCATAGCAATAACATATACATTAAGACTACTTCCATCATATTTGCTCTGACACACTTCAACAAGGCAAGTGGGCCCTGATTGCCTCACCTGGAACTGACACTAGGCCAGTTGCATCAGAGTCACTTTGTGAGGTTTGAAAAAGTGACTGATTCCTCACCCTTGCTACGGGATTGTTAAATCATAACCTCTGGGTATGGCATTTAGGATTCAACATATTCTGACACCCAGCCAGGTTTGAATACCACCTTGGAGTACCAAACTTGATGATGTACATGCGTACGTGTAGCCATGGGTCTGATTCTCTAATTCCAGGTATTACCTTCTGTCTTCACATTAGCTGTGAATGTTTATCTTTTCAACTGCATAGCTCCATCACATAGCACAAGTAAGTGGCATGCAATACTTACTCAATGTGGCATTCAACATACAAACAGTGAATTCTACTGAATTTTATCCTAGCATTACATAAGACCAAAACTCAGAGTAATGTAAGAAAAAAAGGGCCAAATGTGTGACACAGCTGAGGCTGAATACGTCTTCCAGTTTTATTATCTAGACAACGAAATGTCTGCAGCTAATCAAACACATTTTCTGTATCCTTCTATCTAAACAAGGATTCATGGGAAATTACTTACTTTCTTGGATGTCAGAGAGAATCAGACTTTCAGATAATGTAAGAAAAATATAGTTTTTGTTAAATCAAGAACATAAAAGCCAAATTATTGTAGCTCTATAAAATCAAAAACAAGCCCACAGTTTTACCTATAGTAACTGTCATGAAACAAATTGAACTACATAAGTTCACTTAAAGAATGGTGCTTTAGTGACAAATTATCTTAAAATACCCCATTTCTCTTTCTGGACTCTTAATCATGAAAAAGTTTCTCATGCAAATAAATTCTAGCTTTAGGTGATTCAATCTTTACCCTCTAATGTTGAAACAACTCAATTAGGTTTCATAAATTATTGAAAGAAGGGGATCAAATGTAGTCAGCTGAGAAAATGGTCTTATTTGGTCTTATTTGTTTGGTCTTATTTGTTTTTTAAAGGAAAATTCTAATCCACTATTTTAGTTCTTTTAAAGTATAGTGTGTGCTAAATGCCATCTCTAAAGTCACCATACACAAGGGAAATGGGAAATTGTAGCTAAAAGTATCTTTATTTACAAAATATTCATTACAAAATTGTACAAAATATTTATAAAATATTCTCTGTATGTTGGCCACAACTTTATAAAATCAAAGTGAAAGATTGCTGTAATAAAAACTATAAAAATTTAGATGAAAGAAATTGAAGAGGACACAAAAATTGGAAAGATAATCCATGCTCATGGAAGAAAAATCAATACTGTTAAAACGTACACACTATTGGCTCGGTGCCCATAGTTCAGTGAGTAGGGCACTGGCCACATACACCAAAGGTGGCAGGTTTGAGCCCAGCCTGGGCCTGCTGAACAACAATGACAACTTCAGACAAAAAAAGGCCTGGCATTGTGGCAAATGCCTCAAGCTACCTGGGAGGCTGAGATAAGAGAATCGCTTAAGCCCAAGAGTTTGAGGTTGCTGTGAGTTGTGATGTCACAGCACTCTACTGAGGGTGACATAGTGAGACTCTGTCTCAAAAAGAAAAAAAAAAGTCCACGCTACCAAAAGCAATCTACAGATTCAATGCAATCCATCAAAATACCAATGACATTCTTCACAGAAATAAAAAAAAAAAAGATCCTAAAATTTATATGGAACCACAAAATGCCCAGAATAGCCAAACCTGGGTAAACAGAAAAAACTAGAGGAATCACATTACCTGACTGCAAATTTTGCTACCTTCCCCTCATTCTGTGGATGGTCTTTTCCCTCTGTTGTTTCCTTTGCTGTGCAGAAGCTTTTTCACTTGATGTGATCCCATTTGTCTAATTTGCTTTGATTGTCCGTGCTTTGAGGATATTAGTCAAAAAGTTCTTTCCCAGACCAATGTATTGAAGCATTTCCCCTATGCGTCAGATTTGTAAAAGATGAATCTCACATGTTCTCACTCATATGTGGGTATTAGCTCCCACATATGAGTGAACCCACGTTCTGAAACCTCCATTCCCAAACAGTGAAGTATGAACACAGAAAGACCCTTTTATTTCTCAGTTAACACTGAACATGTGACTCCCAAGATAAACAGCAGTCTTTCCTTATGAAGCATCTTTTTTAATCATGTAGGGGAGAATCCTAATATGATTAAAATGATTTACCTGTGAAAGAATAGATAGAAAATAATTATTGCTTTCTTAAGTTTGTTTTCAGCAGCGTGATAGATTGTGAAAATGATTACAAAATCTTTCCCTTCTTGCACCCACCCTCGTTAAGTGACATTGCATTCTCTAATCGAAAGATGGAGTTTTTTCCCACCCCTAGATTCCGGATTGGCTAAGAGACCTCCCTTGGCCAATGAGACTTTAGCAAACATATAAAACAGCGGTTTCAAAAACGCTTGTACATTGAAGTCCACTCTATCTTGTTGATCTTAGAAATCCTGAAACCACGTAGACAAGCCTGGAGTGACCTGATAGATACTAAGAGACATATATCCAGTTACCCTCATCATCCTCACTGTCATCTGGATGACATAGTGACAGCTGTCAAATTATGAGGCCATTAACTGCTATCGAATTGCAGAAGCATGAATGACCACAAAGAACAGCCAACTAAAGTCAACCCAAATTGCTGATACAGATTTGTAACCTAAAAAACAAACAAACAAACAAAAAACCCATAAAGTCATGAAGTTTTGGAGAAATTCATTAGGCAAAAACTAGCTTATGTGAGAAGATACAGTTAAATTCATATAAAGAGGAGACAGAGGGGAAAATTAATGCTTGCTCTTGTTTGGTCACTCCAGAAGGAAAGCCTGCAGCGTGGATCACCGTGGAGAGGTCACCCAAGCACACTGGACGTTCTGTAACAGCACCAACCTTCTTTTAATCTGGTGGTTTCTTACCACATAATAAAGGACACTGACATTTCATGGGTAGCTTCTATGTATTAGACATAGTTTTATGTCTACTACCTCATTTAATCTTTGCAGTAATTCACGAGCTAAGATTCAGCGTTGCTACACCAAAGATAAGAAAATTACTGCTCAGAGTGACTTCCCCTAAAGCACGTACTTAGAAACTGGCCTAACTGAAATTCTAATGCAATTATGCCTAACTCCAAAGCTTATTAAACCCTGTTAGAAATGCATTCCCACTGAGAGAAACAAACAAGATGTTTTAAACAGGTAATTGAATGCTTGCTGTAAACTCAATAAAGGTTTCACTTGGCACAGGTCTCTGTCACTACACTGCTGTCAGACAGAATTGGTTTTCTGAATAATAGAGCTGTTCCAATTGCTTTTATATAAAAGACCCTGCTCCAGGGCACTACCAAGAGCTACCCCTTCCATACCGCCTCTTCCACCCAATGCTCTGTCAATTGCAAACTACGTGTAGTTCCCACAACAACTCAAATTCTTTTTTCTTTAAAAAAAAAAATGTTCAGGAAAATATCAAACAACATTAAAAAATTGAAGAGAATAATAAAATGAAAATTCATGTACCTGTCATAGAGATATGTCAAACCATAACATTTCACCTGTTATTTAGTTTTTCTTTTGTCAAATGAGCTATATCATGCAAATAGTATCATAACAAAAGATACATTTACAATTTTAAAATATTTGTAAAAACAAAGTTACTAAATATCACTAAGGCCACTGTAAGTGCAGGTGAACCCTAGTGAAAAAAGAAATTAAATTGGGTCCCCAACATGAAAGGACCCACTAAATGTAATAATGTGGTGGTTGATACTGATATATACAGCAAAGGTGGTGCCAGACCCACTTCTGGATTGCTGATAATTCATACCTTTTTTAGAAAAGTTTTTGTAGTTGTTCAGAGTTTAAAAATAAATATCTTTCATTAATCACAGTCTACCTCCAAATAATTTTGTATTGTTTCACATATACTATAAAAACAAAACACTATAGTAATAGACTATGAATTCCTCCCCCCAATTTTTTTTCTACTGTGGTAATACCTTCTTCTATATATGCCATAACATGCAATACATTACTACATTATTATCATTTAGGACAATTAAAAATATAAGAATAAAATAATCTTACATTTTCTTCAAGCCATTTATAACATTTTTCATTTCTTTGTATAAATTCAAGTTTCTACAAAAATATGTCTTTTGTCTGCTTATTTTATATCTCATAATGAAAGTCTACTGGTAACGTGTACTTTATATTTTTGCTTATTTGGAAAAAATATTTCTCTCTCAATTTTTAAAAGATGTTTTTATATGTTGATTTTGTATATTGCAACTTTACTGAATTCATTCATTAGTTTTAATAGTTTTTTAGGGTTTTTAAAATATAAGATTATGTCATCTTCATACAGAGAAAAATTTATTTCTGCATTTTCAATTCAATGTGTTTAATTCTTTTTTTCTGGCCTAATTGTTCGAGCTAGGACTTTCAGTACTGTACTGAATGGCAGTAAAAATGGGCATCCTTGCCTTGTTCTTGATCTTAGAGGGAAAGCTACTTTTTTTTTTTTCACTTTGAGTATGATTCCGGCCATGGACTTGATATATGTCCTTTATTAAATTGAGGCACATTTCGTCAATACCCAGTTTGTTGAGACTTTTACCATAAAAAGATGTTGAGTTTTGTAAAATGCTTTTCTCCTTCTATTAAGATGATCATATGATTTTTATCTTTCATTCTGTTAGCATAGTATATCATGTTTGTTGATTGGTGGATGCTGAGCCATCCTTGCATTCTAGGTATAAGCCCTACTTGTCAAGAACACGACTTTTAATGTGCTGTTGAATTTGGTTTGCTAGTATTTTGTTGAGGATCACTGCATCTTTTTTCATCAGGGATATTGGCTGTAATTTTCTTTTCCTATAGCGTTCTAGTCAGGCTTTGGTACCAGGGTAATGCTAACCTTGCAAAATGAGTTATAAAGTATTCTCTTCTCCTCAATTTTTTGAAAGGGGTTGAGAAGGATCAGTATTGTTTTGTGTGTGTGTGTGATAGAGCAATAGTTTATTAGAAGATAAGAAAGCTTCCAACACAATGGAAGGGGTCCCAAACAAGTTGCCCAGTACTACTTCTTTAAATGTTTTGTAGAATTCACCAATGAAGAGATCTGGTTTTTGGGTTTTTCTTTTACCAGAGATTTTTGATTGCTTATCTAATCCCCTTACATATTACTAGTCTGGTAAGATTTTCTATTTCATCATAAATTTGGTATTGGTAGGTTGTATGTTTCTATGCAGTTATCCATTTTCTCTATATTTTCCAATATTTTTAGCATACAATTAAATATAGTGGCCTCTTAAGATACTTTCTATTTCTTTGATATCAGTTTTAATGTCTTTTCTTTTACTTTGAGTTTGTTTATTTGAATCTTCTCACTTTTTTCTTTATTCAGCTAGCTAAATGTGTGTCAATTTTGTTAATCTTTTCAAAAATACAATGTTTACTTTGATTGAATTTTAAATTATTATTCTATTATCTATTTCATTTATTTTTGCTCCAATTGTTTTTATTTTCTTCCTTCTGCTAATGTTGTCTTGGTTGGTCCTTCTTTCTATAGATCCTTTATGTATGAAGTTAGATTGAGATCTTCGCTTTTCTAGATATTTGGTGCTATAAACTTCCCTCTTAGAACTGCTTTTGCTGCATACTGTTAAGTTTTTGTAAGTTGTTGTTTTCATTTTCCTCTGACCCAAGATTTTTGTTACCTCAAACATTTATCATTTCTTTGTGTTAAAATAACTAAAAGCAATTCCGAGCTTTTAGTTATTTTAAGGTATATTATAGCTAATTATTGACTACAATCACATTGTTGTGCTATCAAATATTGTAACTTTCATTGTAACTTTCTAACTACATTTTTCCCCTAATATCTCACCTGTTCAAGATTTTTTTATTTCCCTTTTGATTTCTTCTTGACACTGTTGTATAATTTTCATATATTTATTGAGTTTCCAGTTTCACATTCAATGTCATTTTGGTTAGACAAGGTTGATAGGTTTTCAATCTTAAATTTGCTAAAACTTGTTTTATTTTCTACATATGACCTATCCTGGAAAATGTTTCATGCACACTTAGGTAGAATGTTCTGTTTCTGTAGGTTAGAATGTATGTGCCTGTTAAGTCCATTTAGACAAAAGTGTAGTTCAACTGCAGTTCCTCATACTGATTTTTAATCTGGATGTTCTATAAATTGTTGAAAGTAGTATATTGAAATTTCTTGCTATCATTCTGTTGCTATATCTCTCCCTTCTCAGATATGTTAATATTTGCTTTATATATCTGTTTCTTCTGATGTTGAGTCTGTATATGTATATTTATCTGTGTGTATGTGTGTATATTTATAATTGTTATTTCTTTGGACAGAGTTTTTATGGTGCTTTTGGTGGAAATAAGTTATTGTATTTTAAAGTAGAAAATCTCCCCAACTTTTTCAATTAGTAGTACATTTTATGTCTTGTTTAAGAAATCCCTGCCCAAGCATTCCATGAATATATTGTCCTACGTTATCCCATAAAAACCTTCTTTTCTGCCTTTCATGTTTAGACTCTTCATCCACCTAGAATTGATATTTTTTTATAATAGTTATGCTGTTTATTAATCAATGCAAACATGCTATTCACTATGTTATCTATCTAGTCATTTCATAAGAGCTCATTTAACCGTTACCTGCTTGATGAATCCTTCCACGTTGTTGTAGTTTATTGCTTCATTTGCACTGTTTTCATAGTGGTATATCATCCAACAATGATTTTTCTGGACAAATTATGTTCTGGTCACTAAACCAAATTCTATTACCTTCAACATTTCATAGCTCACTTCAGGGTTCCTTTTCATTTTATTTTATTTTTATTTCCTTACTTTTCTCTTCTTTTCTGGTATTCTGGGCCCTTTGAACAGTTTATTGAAGCCTATGAATATTTTAAATGTTATTTTTATATCTACACAGATAAAATGAACAATACAACAAAGGAATCCCATGTGTTAGAATAGTTGTCAAGGTGCTAAAAATTAGAATACTGTAACATACATGCTTCTTAATAATCACCTGAAATAACAAGGTCTATGGCCAACTAGAGCAACTACTGTGATTTGGAAGCACTATTGAGCTTAAATTATATTTTGAAATGATTAGAAAAATAAATATGATATAAATACCATATTCATTGTAGACAAAGTACTATAGTTTTAGTACTGCCACTGTGGTTTGTTGACTATAATCATAATTGAATGCAATTCTAAATTTAGTTCAATATTAATAAAAATAATGATGCCATTTTTGCCATTAAGATTTATTTTCTGTGGACTCAGATTTCTCTGTTTTCTATGGCCTCAGATTATGAACTCCCTGTCTTCTGGAGCAATTTGAAATATTTGTGATTATGCCTTTCGGTAAGATATACCTTTAACATGACAAAAAAAATTTGGTTTAAAGCATCAACACTTATTCTTCCCATATGTAATGCAGTCTGTTTTCAATTCTATTCTACTTCATTTTCTAAAAATTCTGAATGGAGTTACAAACTTTATTTTACAATTTACTAATGGAAAACATTGATCCATTGAATATGGTAGAGTTCATTCTCATATTATTCATTAAAAAACAAAACAAAAGGTTTCTTCATATATATATATATATATCAAGATTTATTTTTTATAAAACTCTTTTAGAGTTTTCCTCTTTGTATTGTAATTTTCTTCTTACCTGTCTGTTGCTTTGAACCATGATGATATATTCATTGAGTATTTCATTTTCATGATTCCTTTAACCTAATGCCTTGGTAAAGATTCAGTCAAAGCCTATAATGTAACAGCCTCATCTCATGTTATCAGACACACACAGAGCAGACCCATTAGCCAAGTTGTTAGCTGCTTAAATACAATTTGGCTCACTAACTATGCATTAGTCACACATTTCCCACAGTCATCTATCACATGGAATTGAATATCCAGCTATTTCAGATTTGCTCCTTGCTGTTAACCAACCCAAGAGAACATGCACACCCAGATTTAATGGAATGAATTTCCCAATGACCCTTTTATTCCACCAAAAAATGAAATCTTGTGCAGTCCCTCACTGGGCTCTGAGCTCACTTGCCAGAGTGGAATTGTGTATGTACTAAGATTTCTGAGTTCTAATTCATAGATAACTTAAGAGAAGAACTTCTTCAGAGCTATGAAGATGAATTTAGTCTTTCAGCATTCACAGTCTTCCAATTCTATTCTCATCCCTTTCTCCTCTGCACAATGGCAGACCTTCCTCGTCCTTATACATTCATCCTTCTCTCTCCAGTCTGCCTTTATAAAATACTCCTACTAAAAGAAATACAACTGTGGAATTTAAGCATAAGAAGGAAGTTAGGGAAATTTTAGGAAGGGACAAGGTGAGCTCACGGAGAGTTTTTGGACAGATTTGCATCACACATTAAAAATATAAATCTCTGATTCCATCATACACATTGAGAGCCAAAGTTACTTGTCAATGGAAGCAAATAAATCTCACTGACTTGGATATATAATAGTTTTATGTAATTGAAATCACCAGTTTTTCTTTAATGCCAGACTTTATAAAGTAAAAAATAACAATATGAATACATTATTATTGGGTGAATACACACCTCTTGTCTTTAACTAAGAGGTGTGTAAAAATAATGTTTTAAATATGCTAACAAGGAAAATAATTTTAGACGAGTGAAAATTTAAACTTAAAACAACTTCAGCTTAAAAAAATACAAAGACTTTCTTTTTTTGCCCTTTTTACTTGCAAAGTTACATAAAAAGAAAATTGCTAAGTAATCCAAATTTACTTTTATTAGTCTCGTATATGTATGTATTGAAAATTAATTTATTTGTCACATATCTATAAAGTACCTACTAAATAATACAAATTTTTCTAAACACTGGGAATACAGCAGGGAACAAGATTGATATGCTACAACTACTTGCACTAGTTGGGGAATAAAGAATATATATATATATATATATATACACACACACATACATATATGGGGAACAAAGAATATATATACATATATATGTATGTATTTCACTACATATATTTGAATTTGAAGATCAATTTCAGTTATTAAGTACTACCTAAAAGTTTAAAAAATGGGAAAATATACATTTTCCAAAGAATAAAACCATATTGGTGAAATTAAATTGTCTTGCTTTTAAAATAATTTATGTTTTTCTTACAGTTTCTAAAAAAGTTCATTGTAGAAAAGACAGAAATATATCAAGATAACAATGGTAGTATCATGACTAACCATAACGGAGATTTCTACCATATTCTTTTATTAGGATATCTGATTTAATCTTCATAAATGTCCAATGACATAAGTATAATTATTTTTCCCATTTTGTACACGGGAAAACTGGGACATGAATGACTTAAAAAAGCCTACATATATTGAGTGGCAGAATTTAAAATAAAAATAAAAGTGATATCTGTCATCTGTCTTCAGAGCCCATGCTTTTAACCATTTTACTATTGTGATAAGACCAAGAACCACTCCCTACCCCCCTCAAAGATATCTATGCCCCAATCTGCAGATCCTGTATGTTAAGTGGAGGAAAGGACTTTCAAGAGGGACTCAAGGTTGTTAATTAGTGGAATTTATGACAATTTTAGATTATCTAATTGGATTCAATCTAATCCCCTCAAGCCTTCAAAAGACATTTCTCCAGCTGGAGTCAAAGAGATGACAAAGAATAAAGAGTCAGGAAAGATATAAAACATGACAGCTTACCCGCTGATGCTGGAATTGAAGAGGATGGGAGGCATTAGCCAGGGAGTTCTGGCAGTCTCTAGATGCTGGGACCCCTGGCTGACAGTGAACAAGGCAATAGGGACCTCAGTTCTACAGTCCTACAGCTGAATTCTTTCAACACCTTAAACAAACCTAGAGTAATTCTTCTTCAGAGCTTCTAGTGAAAGCCAAGTTGGCCACCTTGATTTTGGCCTTATGGAACCAAGAGCAGAGAAACAAGCTAGGCCAACGGAACTGAGAGATAATAAATTTGTGTTAAATTTGGGGCAATTTGTTAAAGTTACAATAGACAATGAATATGCTATTCTACTTTCCAATAAACTAAAAATTTCCAGTCCCACCACCTAGAATTATTATAAGCATTTTAGTGTGTATCTTTTTACTCTTCTCAGTACACATAGAGGTGTATTAATATACATTTTAAGTTAGGCTGAACATACTATTTTTAACATCTTTTCTTTTAAGCCTGACGTGTCATTGTAACATTCTTCCCTTTTTTTTTTTTTGAGACAGAATCTCAAGCTGTCACCCTGATAGAGTGCTGTGGTGTCATAGCTCACAGCAACCTCAAACTCTTAGGCTTAAATGATTCTCTTGCCTCAGCCTCCCAAGTAGCTGAGACAACAGGCGCCTGCCACAACACCTGGCTATTTTGTTTTTTTTGTTGTTGTTGTTGTTACAGTTGTCACTGTTGTTTTAGCTGACCCGGACAGATTCAAATCTGCCAGCCTTGGTGTATGTGGCTGGCGCCCTATCCACTGAGCTATGGGCACCACCCCTTCTAAAAGAATTTTAATTGCTAATACTATTTTCACCAAGCAGTTATATTACATTTTAATGTCCTATTTTGAATATTTAAATTGTTTGCAACATTTTACTAATATCCACATAAATCAGATATCTAATGGTACATCTTGTCACTTGAGATTTAACCAGGTTCTCTCTTGCATGTGCTTTTTTTTTTTTAATCAACTGGAGGCCCCAGCAAGAATTGAACTCATGACCCCTGGTTTATAAGACCAGTGCACTAACCACTGATCTAAGGAGCTCAGCCTAAATAGGTTTTTTTAAAAACACAATTTCTATAGCCTGAAGAGCTAACATTTTAGGAAGCACTCAGGAACTTGCATTTGTTTTCTCCTGCTATGTAGCTTTTCAGAAGACTTCCAGGTTTTTCAGAATGAATAAGTCACATTCTGAATTTACACTTTATTAAATATTATATATGTAAGCCTAGATAATGGACTTAATGTCTTTATAATTTTTCACCAGTTATCGTGATTCATCTTTCTTTAACTTCTTTTAAAGTCAGAATTCACAAATTTTTTTTCTTATTTTATAGCATTATAATAAATATTCTTAAATGTACATGTTTATACATATTATTGAGCATTTCCTTATGGTAAAAGCCTTCATCTGGAATTACTGACTCCAAAAGTACATGTTTGAAACTTTTTATTCTTCACAATATTCCAGTTTTTTTTGATGAATGTGTTGTCCAGATTAACATAAAATGCTATAAGATTTATTGGAAAGATCTTTGCATTAACAATTGAGGACTATTTTTGATGCTTGCATCTGCAAATAAATATGTTTCTCTGGCTTTTTGGCTTTATTTTTTCCTCATTTATAAAATGAAGATCTTGATTAGAAGGGGTCCACTTCTATAATGCTTTGAAAAGCAAGCTGAGGAGTTTATGATCTGAGCAGTAAATGGTAACAGTGATTTAAGATTAAAGATATTTCTTAAAACAGTCACCATTATCGTGCTGAATCTGTTCAGGGAGAACTTATAAATGTGCCATCTACTGAAACCTCTTATCTTACTAAAGCATATTTCCTTCACAGATGTTTACCATGCAGGAAATAGAAGGGTTGGCCCTATTAGAAAATTTCATGCATTGCTCATTTCCCTAATTATTAGTGAATATTGTTCTTCTAGCATCACAAATTCATTTCTGAACTCATAATTAAATGACTAATAAATATAAGGTTTTGTATCCAGTAAAGGAAATAACCAAATAATTTCCTACATTTGATGGCATTTGAGTTTATTAAAAGCACATGACCTCATTCTTCCTGGTGGCATTAGGGTGCCCTAGAGAGAAATGGTGGGAAGAAAACTTGCCATTTTTATTGAATTAAAACAGGTTTCCAGTATGACACATCAAAATTTACTTGTTCATAAAAGAAACCTTGAGAACTAAAGCCGATTTTTATTAACTGAAAAACGGTTTCCAGTCTGTTAAACAGAAAGAAAGGCAATGACTTAATGTGTAATACGTGGAGAAATTTCCTAAATATAAGTTGAGATTCAGTCCTTTCTCTCCTCTAATAAACAATTACAGCTAATTATTTCCACTATTTCTGAAGAACTGAGAATTTCTTTGTTTCTTAGTAGAGAATTATTCTGATAGGAATATTTTCAGAGGTGCAGTATTTTTTTTCTTATACTTTTCTTGTAGTAAAAGTGATCTGACTTTTGTTAGATATGTTTTCAGGCAATAAATTCTAAATGTCACAAATCCTATTGACTCTGTAATTACACTGGGTAAGATCTAGTTCAAACGGCACATTTGATTTTCATCTGTAATACAACTGGAGCTTTATTTGCAGATAATATACCTTTTACAGATTTTGATTTCATGGCTCCTAAATAGGAGAGGTATTTTCTGAAAGTGAATATTTGATATCTCTGGCTTTGTAGGTATCAGCATCTCCTGGGAAACTTGGTAAAAATACAAAAGTCAGGCTCTCTCTTACTTCAGTGAATCTGCGGCTGCAACTCCCCAGTTGATTCTATTACATACCACTTTGGAGAACCACTGTTTTAAACCCAGCTTTACGATTGTTGATTTCTCTGTTTAAAGCATATTGGAAAAACTTAAGGATTCTGTTAAAATGCAGATTCTGATTCAGTGAAATGGGGTGGTCTAAGAATCTACACTTCCAGCAACTCCCAGGTCGGGCCTACACTCCATCTGACCCACAGACCACATTTTGTGAATGAAGGAAGAGCCTGGGAACGTGCTTTACATCACTTTATGTATTACATCTTGTTCACAACAGTGTGAATAAAAATTTCCCATTTCCAGCAGCACTTGTCTAGGAGATATCAAAACTGACTGTTGTATTTTATCACAGCTGGCACCAAACAATTGCCATTTCCCTGAACTTTGGGTGACCTGGATGCCAAATCTTTGCTGGACTTAAATGAAGACTCTTTCCTGAGAAATGAGATTTATTTTAGCCAAGTGCCCACAGACCTATGGATGCATTCTGTTCTCTCCAGAGTACTAGTTTTCCATGGTTCGTGTAATGATGAACTTCTCCTCTCTAGCGTATGAAAACCTCTGACTTTGACCCTTCAGCAAATGACTCCACAAACTGAGTCCCTTCTTCAGTGCACATTCTTCCTTCCCTGACATGTTATTAGTTTAGACTTGATTTGTTGCTCCTGCTGCTGCTGTTCTTGTTGTGGTTTGCTCAGAAGGGCTATATTTTGTTTTTTGACACCAGGTTTCTGGCATTTTTTCCCCACATTATCTCTGTTCCATGCCCTTCCTCAATCATTTCTGCCCAGAGAACCCCTCCTTTGCCAAAGGGACTCTGCTCTTGTGTTACCTCTTGGCAAAAGCTTCCATCACCTTCCAAGTGAGGAAACATGTCAGTGCCTCTTCTTCTAGAATATAACCTACACCGTCACTGACCATTGGTGGGTTTACATCTTGTCTCCTGCACTGCAAGGTGAACACCTTGATAGCAGGGATTGTGTTTTGTTTTTTTGTTGTTATATCTGTATTTCTTTGTTGAACTGAAATAGTTGGTTGTAAATAATATTACCTTCCACTTGGCACACCAGAATTCACAATGTACCCTAATATATATTATATAATATGGTCTTGGTAACTCTTGAAAAATCTAAGTATGGTATGAACAATAAAGCTATGTTTGCTAAAGCTTAGAGAACATAAATCATAGCCTTAGAGTTACATGTAATAAAATGTTGGGAAAAGGACCTAAACCTGCCTCTTTTTCCTCTGCATAAGCGTTAATCCATCTTCAACCACAAGCAAATAAATTTTCTTACCAATTTTCATTTTTAATAAAATACTCTATATTTATAATAAATATAATAAATTCATAACAAATATAGTAAATATATAGGCCATAGAGATTAAAATTCTGTAAAGTAGCATTGAGCAGTCAAAATTAAAGACCATGAGGTCTGGAAAAGAAATCTACCCTGGTTTTAACCCCAGCTCTACTACATAATGGCTGATCATTTATATATCCTTACTTCTCTCAGTTTTCTTTTCTGTAAAAAGGGAAAAATATTAATAGTATCCACTCCATAGCGTTGTAAGTAAAATAAGTCTTTAAAGCCAAATGCTTAGCATACAGTAATCACATAGTAAAGGTTAAATATTTTTCATTATAATTATTGCTGACCACTAACAATAGCTATTAGAGTTCAGTTTACCTTCATTCATCTTCCTAAACCTATAATATTCTTACTATTTCATAAGTTGTAGGAAAACATACAGTTATTCCATTAGAATTATTGATGACACATTATAAAATCAAAATATTAAGTCAAAATAAAACCTTACAGGGGATGTAAGCTAACACTCTAGATTTGTAGAAGAGAAAATTGAGGCACAGAAAGTGCATGCACTTAATTAGGAACACTTGTTAGTTAGAAGTTACAGAATCCAGGGCCTCTGTTATCTGAATTGCACAGATAAGTACCTTCTGGATACTTTCCGTTCTCTCCAAAGATGTACTAAAAATGATCTGCTAAGTCATAAGAATTACTAGTATATAAACGACCTTAGCAGTAGGTGGACATTTTGTTCTTCTCAATGAGCTTGTTCACTAGAATATAAAAGGATGTTTTAAACTATTATATGCGTATACACATATATACATACATATACACAAAAATATGCATCATATATGTGCAGATGAGAAGATCAAAGCTCATATTTTTGAACAGTTATCTGCAGATGCATTCTGGAAGTAGAGATGCTTGAGAAATTCAAACAATGAACCACAATGTATTTTCAGTTAGCTGATGCAACTTCTTTTCACTTTGAAGCTTAAAATGCTAGCTAAAGCCACTTATATTTGCTTAGGGTTTGAATTATGCCAAACCCAGTCTGAAATGTAACTATGAAAATAACTGGCTTTGCATTTACTTTATAATCTATTGTTTTAGTGTCACTCTCATGTAGAATTAATAAAATCAACTTTGTAAAAGACAATTGGATCACAATAGCCTATAAATAGATTCAACAGCTTCTCAGTATTGGAAAAGGATTCATGAAACCTCAAAACATTTCTGTCCAATTCATACATTTCCCTGTGAGAAAGTAAGTCGGCGTGCGTGTTCTTCTGCAGGACACTGACACCCAGAACAACAGCCCAGCAAGCTCTGCGGGAACCCTTGTGCCTGCTACATAGATGAGCAGAAACAGAAAAACCACCAGCAAGGAGGTTCATTCTGCCCTCAGGAAAGTTCTTGGTATTTGTTTTAATGCAATTTTACTTGGATACCATGCAGTGGCAACTTGGAAGTGGAGAAACCAACATAATTAATTTGCTTGGAGTTTACTATGCTCCCTTGGCATTTTTCAATATTTGAAAAGAGTTCATTCACAAAGAACGAATGTGATGCCCCATCTTTTCTAATTATAATTTCATAAATTAAATACAATCTTGAACTGTGACTAAATTTTAAGTTAATCTAGAGCTGGAAATACACCACTTGCTATCTTTCATGACTCTTCTTCTTGCCCATGAGGACCCTCAGTTAACTAGAACTAAAGCTAGAATTCACATTCATGCCTTTTCTACGTAGTTAACTACCTCCTGAATTCAGCAATGTGTGCTGTCTTCTAAACCCTCCTGTGTAGTGTCCATCATGCTTTCAATGTACTCTTTCTGTTGTAAATTTCTCTTGAGTTCAGCTATGAAGGACTAGAGTTGATCTATTGGTGGTTGCACCTCCATATGAAGAAGGAATATTTCTTTATTTTCAATATGTAGTTAGCTCTTTTACAGAAGTTGCTTTCCTTAGCCCATCTCTCAAAGGGTTATCTCATACCTATTGAAAAGCAACCAAGAATACAAAAACTGTGTGTTAATTATTCATTTACTTTGCATTATAGAAAAGTATATACAGAAGTAGGAAGAATTGTACACATCACTCAGCCTCAAAACAATTATGAACTCAAGACAAATCTTGTTGCATCTACTATATATTCTTTACTTACCCTCTACCCATTATTTTGAGGAAAAAAATTAGCCTGTATTTTACATATTTTGTTTTATTCTCTGAAAGATATACTTTTAAAAACATATATAATCTTAGACCTAAACAATACATTTTAGACCTAAAACAATCCAGAATTCCCTAATCATATCACATATCCAGTCAGTGAGAACCTCTACTGCTGGCTCTGACGAAGTAGCTATAGCAGAGCAGCTCGGCTCTCCAAGGACTAGAAAAGATAGGTGTGACATGTCTGTAGTGCTGGAAAGCCTCAGGGAGTTTTGGACATAGGCAGGACTTGAAAGGGTCACAAGGGAGAGAAAGCCTGACATTCTTCATGTTGATTGATATTTTTGATTGAGTGAGTGTGGCTTTTGCCAGTTCTTTAGCTTCAAAAGAGGCTGGGAAGTTAGGTAGAGGGCCCCTGCTAATATGCAGAGACTCCACATAGTCTTTCTCTCTTGCATCTGGAGAGAAAAGAAATGGGTTTCAGCCTGCTGTGCCAACCAGGACTGGAGATGCTAAGATCCCATAGTAATTAGAAGTCATAAGGAAATGAGTCCAGACCTACTGCCTGGTTTTCCCCTGGAGACAATTGCCACATCTTTAGATATGCAGGACAAGAAGCCAAGATCCCACACAGAAAGCAGCTGAATAGCTCCCAGGGCTTTCCACATTCTTACAGTGCTCAGGAGACAATAAATTTGAGGTCTTGGGCCTTACTAGACACTGAAAAACAACCCAGCTCCTAATCAGAACTCCAGAGGGCTAGACTCCCCCACGAGAACACTGATAGGATTGGGATGAACTGTCCCTGTGTAGTCAAAGCATAGGATGTCTCCTCTCTGAAGAAAGAGTATCTATAATTTTCCCTGCACGACATCAGGTTGTCAGTCACAAATTGCCAGCCAGGCATAGCAAGAAACACGAACAAAACTAAAAAAGAAAAATGATTACAGATGTTTCAGATATTGATGTTATTGGAAACAGTCTTTAAAAATAATCATGATTAATATGTTCATGTACATGTATAACAAAAGTAAAATTCAGAGAATTGGAATCTGTTTTCTTAGAAACAGAATTGTATTTGCCACAAATAGCTAAAATATCCACTTGCATTCAAATTTCTTTGTTTTATAAATGTTTTATATTTTTTGTTTTTTTTAAACAATTTGTTTTCAATGGTATTTAAATAAAGTTTGTATATTTTTCTTTGTTGATATATCTCCCAAGTATCTTTTAAACTACAGTTTTAGAACAGCATCACTACAAAAAATAAATAAATAAATAAATAAGTATAGCTGGTAATTAGCTCAATTGAGCCATTCTGCACTACATATTTCAAAACATGTTGTACATAAATATACACAGTTTTTACTTGTCAGTTAAAAAAATAATTACAAAAAAAAAGAAGAAGATGATAGGTTTTAACCTGAAAGTTTCCTTTTCATCTCTTTGTTTTTTCTTTACAGGTATTTTTTTATACAGCCAGGTTATTTGTCCTCTAGTTTTTTTCATTGTTTTCTCATGGTATATTGAATCTATTTGTCTATCTTCTGTATTGCTTGTTGTGTTCTGATAATTAGATCCAGATGTTTCATGAGATTCAGGCTTAACTTCCTCAGCAAGGGTAACTTCATAGGTGGTGATATGTACTCTCCACAAGGAGGTCTATCAATAATGAATTATCTTTTTTTTTTTTTTTGAGACAGAGGTAGAGTGCTGTGGTATCACAGCTCACAGCCCTCAAACTCTTGGGCTCAAGTAATTCTCATGCCTCCTAAGTAGCTAGGACTACAGGTGCCTGCCACAACACCTGGCTATTTTTACAGATGGGGTCTTGATCTTGCTCAAGCTGGTCTTGAACTCCTGAGCTCAAGCAATCCACCTGCCTTGGCCTTCCAAAGTGCTAGGATTACAGGCATGACCCACTGCACCTGGCCTTGATACGTTATCTTTTACTTTATGGTAATAGTACCCATTTTTTAGACAATTGCCTAAATTTATTATTTTATTAGAAGTTTCCAAGGGGTAACGTTATAATTTCATCATGTTGTCATCATTTACTAACTGGAATACTTCCATAAAAAGAGGACTACTCTTATCACTGTATGGCTATTACTCTGAGGTATAGTCATATAGAAAATACAGGGTAAAAGAGTGCTTGTTGTCTTTTATTTACAAGTTTTCAAAATACTTTTGGTCCACTAGCATTCTTTAACAGTGACCATTTATATCTTTAAGTATTATTATGAATTCATGAATTTAAAAGCATTTTATGTGTCTAACCCAACCATTTACAAGTAATTTTGATACTTTAATTCATGGACCCCTATTCAAGTTAACTCCTGAGCCTTTTGGTAGAATCTTAATTGTCTTTGACAGTTTCTTAGGCCACAGATATTTTTTTGCCTGAATCATTTTAAAGGAGCTAAATAGAAGCATTATTAGAACATATGCATAAGTGTCTGTGTATATATACACATATACATGTATATGTATCTAGTGGACTTCTCATTCTGGTGGGTCATAATTACCAAGTAAAAGCAAATGAAGAAAAACCTACTTTGCATAGAGGCTGTATTAGTTTGCAGTCCATATTCCCTTCTCTCCACATCCACTCCAGCATCTGCAACTTTGGAACTTTCTGATGTGAGCTATTCTCACTGGGGTTAGGTGATATCTCTAGGTGGTTTTGATTTGCATTTCTCAGGTGATGAGGGATGATGAGCATTTAAAGAGCTGAAAGTAGACCTTCCATTTGATGGCACAATCCCATGATTGGGTACCAACCCAGAAGAAAAAAAAATCATTTTACCATAAGGACATTTGCACTGGAATGTTCATTGCAGCTCAATTCATAATCACCAAGATAAGGAATCAACCCAAGGGCTCATGAAGGTATTAATAAACTGTGTTACATGTACACCATGGAATTCTATTGAGTCATAAAAAGATGGAGACTTTACATCTTTTGTAAACTGGATAGATGTAGCAGCCAGTATAGCCTTTGGCTGGGGGGAGTGAGAGTTATAAGTAACACCCGTACTGCTCAATAATGGAACAGCTTGGTGAAAAGGGCATGGGGAGGGATTTAGCTCTCTTAACAAGCATGAGAGCTTGCGAGATGAGAGCATTAGTGTATTGGTAGTCTCTGCACCTGCGATGTTAAGCATCATGAGATCAGCTCTATATTGGGCCGCAGGAGAAGGCAGCCGGGAGTGGATGCACATTCTATCAGGGACGGCTCACTCCAACTCTGTCGCTTCTCCTGCTTGCAGAACACCAGCAGGCATCTCTCTGCTGAAGATTACCAAGTTCTGCTAAAGATTGCTAAGATCTATTCTTCTAAGACTGCTTTACTCCCTCAAAGACTATCTCTCTCTCTCTCTCCCCTGCCTTCTGCTAAAGCAAATAGCCCTCCAGCATCTAAGAGCAATTGTTTCTGAGCGAGATAACAGCATAGCGGTCCATGTCCAGGACATAGCTAGATAAGTAGGGGGCCACAGACCTGGCCAGTCCTTGCCCCTGACAAGTGGCAACCACGAAAGGACCCCAACAGACAGTTGAAACACCTTCTTAGTAGAGTATCACAAGAATGGGAAAGCAAATATCCAAGGCACACACTACCAATATGAAACCCCTAGATAAATAAATATACCCGCACAAGAGAGAAACAAAATGAAGTGGCGAAGAGGAGAAAAAGTAAAAAGGGAGAAGGGAGAGGGATTGGTGGGCTCTCATCTAACAGGCACAACAGAGGTGTGTACAGCGCACCCCCTTAGTGAACGCTCAACCCTCAAATTGAACTTTACCTAACAAACACAAACAATGTAAGATAATCATTTGTACTTTCATATTAATTCAAAATCCTAAAAAAGAAAAACTTAAAATTGAAGAATATTTTGTTCTACTTATAACCAGGCATTGGTAGCAATCGTATATTTTGTGGCATGGTACATGTATCTACTACAGAACAAGTAAAAAATATGCCAATGTTATTTCTTCTTTGAGGACTAAGAAAGTGTCTCAAGATTCATTGGAAAAACCCTATTTAAGCCCTTGCATCATGTGTGACAGTTTTGGGCTGTGTAAAAAAATAATTTCTGTGAGTATAGAGAAGTAAGGAGAATGGAGGGAAAACAGAATTTTCTGAAGTAGCTGATATAGCATTGCCTATTCAAGAGGAAAATGTTGATTTCTTCAGTGCTTAGGCTGATGCAAAAATGAAACCTCTGAAAAGAGATGATAAATTTGATGATTTTTAGGCATATGTTTCCTTCAAAACTGCTAATTTTATATGATCAGATCAACAGAATAAAAATTGTTATAGTTTCTTATTGTTTGTCATGTTAAGGCTAGATAATTGACATCCTATTGTTTGTACAGAACAAAAATATTACAGGAAAAAGGCCTTGTGACTTGGGTGCCTCTGGGTTCTCGTGGGAACAAGAAGGTTCTTAGTAAGAGGGGAAAAACATTCAAACAGCATAACCACAAGCTCACTAATGGCCATTTTCTACTTAAAAGTGGGGAATTGAGGGAACTGTACATGGTTGAGTTATTTTTTCAAAAACACTTATGTTTTTTAAAGTAAAGTGGGGATCTGGAAATGTTTATTATAATGCTTGTCCTCTTTTTTTGCCTTGATACAAGATGCTACACTGTTCATAGCTAAGTCTGGTTAAACTGTGCACTTTAAAATCTGTTTGCCTTAGTTTTCTATGTTCGTCTTAACTCGGGTAGACTTTCTCAATTACTTGTGCTTTAATAATAACAGAAACATTTACTGAGTACTGAATTAGATGTCTCTTGCTGCTATAAAGGATTCAGTGCCTTAAAGCAGCACATATTCAGCTCTGCAGGCCAGAAGTCTAGACTGGATCTCACTGATCTAAAATCAAGGTCTTAGCAGAACTGCATTCCTTCTCGGGGTTCTAAAGGAAAATCTGTTTTCTTGCTTTTTCCCATTTCTAGATGCTGCCTATGTCCCTTGGCTCATGATCCTTCCTCTCTGCAACTTCTGCCTTCTTAGCAATGGCTCATTCCGTGTTCCTGATTCTCTTATTAACCTCCTTCACTTATAAGGATGCTTGTGATTACATTGGACCTATTTGGACAATCCAGGACCATCTCTCCATCAGAAGATGCTTAGCTTAATCATATCTGCAAAGTCTCTTTTGCTATCTAAAGTAACATGTTTTTAGGTTCCAGAGATCTTTGGCAGGGGGTGTCCTTATTCTGCTCATTGAAATTACTTATATAGTGGGGAATCTTCTAAATTCTTCACGTGTATTAATTTAGAGTCAATTGGTCAGCTAAAGTGTAGGTGATAAAATAGGTAATATTGTTATTTCCATTTTAAAGGTGATAAAACAGATACAGAAGGTTGCACTTCTGGGAAATGGTGGAGCTGATGTGTGTACCTACTTAGGCTCAACACTCCCATCTTCAGCCTTAAATCATATTGTCTCATTGAGAACAAAAAAATAGAATGGAAAAATGAAACACAGAGATATCCCCAAACCCAAATCTATAATGTCAGTCACTCCAGGTATATTGTTATGAAACCTTAGACTAAAAATGATTCTTGCTGTTTTGATTCTCAGTTATTCAGCAATGAGTTATTGATTATCCAGAATTGTAATAAATGTTAAGAATTCACAAAATTCCGGCCTGTTAAAGACTTATTTCGAAAAATAAAAGCATTTAAAAACAAAAAATATTATAAGAGTATATGTACTTAAGTGCTAAATGAATGATCCTTCAAGTATTTATTTTTTAGTAGCGTTCAGGAGACAAATAGCATTATCAGTGTTTAGAGTGTTCCAAAGTGGAACAAAATAGGAGAATCAGTCAGGCACAAGAGCAACCTATAAAGTGATTATCTATATCTAGGTAGCTATTATGTTTATTCATCATTAATTTTCATTACAATGCTAAGGTGGTAGTTATCCACAGTCAAATTACAGTAGTTGACACCTTATCCTCAGGGAAGACTTCCAACCCCACAATGGTTCTTGGAAATACCAAACCCCGATGGCCATCAATCAAAACGTATTCCTGTTCTTGTCATCTACCCACACATTTTATGCCTTTTTTTTTTTTTTTTTTACCTTAATTAAGCACTTATCATGCACTGTGGCCATAACTTTTGCAGTTTGGGATGAGAAAGCAAAACTACCACAAATTTCTTTTTCCTTCTTAGCAATTTCACAGAAGATTCATTCTGTTGATCTTACCAATATCAGCATAAGATTTTTCTTTTTCTTATTAAGGTGAGAGCTTTCAACTTTTCACTTAAAGGAAGCACTTTCTCTTTGGCATATCTGAATTATCAGCATCACTGTTCTTGCTTGCATTTGGGGGCCAATACTAGGTTTGCATTTTACAAAGGTTACTTGAACACAAGCTCTGTGACACTGAGACACTCAATCTGATAATTGAGAAGTCTACTAAGTGACTCACGGTCAGGGGCACATACAGCATTCGAGACAACACACCAAGGGATGGTTCCCAGAGGAGAGTTTGTCACACAGCTCAGAACCATGTAAAACTCATAAATTGTTTACTTTGTGATTTTACATTTAATATTTTCAGTCTGTAGTTGATGGTCAGCACCTGACACCATGGAAAGGGAAACTTTGGATAAGGGGGGTCTATTATAGCTTTATTGGTAACATGACAGAAATGCGTTAGTTTGGATCACTTGGTCAGTTATGTCTTATATTTCATGGGTGGAAAGTGAGAGTATCTCAAGCACACCTGATTATTTTATCTGCTCCCAGACATAATCATTTTTCAAATAAACTCCTTTCTGTAACCAAACAATAGATTCGTTCTATCATTTTATCATCAGAGAGGGCACAAGGGCACAAGGGGATAAAGAGTATTGTGTCACCCCTGATAAGACCAGATATTCAAGTTATTGACAACATGTGACTTTACAGTCTGCACAGAAATGATAAAGGAACAAATGGTAGACAAAGTCAAATTATTTGGGATTGGGGGAGTGAGGGGGATGGGTAGAATACTTTTATTAATGGATCAGATCTTTTAAGAGCAGAAATTCTTGAAAATCAGAGATAATTTGCTCTGAAGTTCTCAGAAATGAATTCTGTTAAATTAGGCTTAAAAGAAGATAATAGAAACTGTTCACTTACATCCTCTGAAGTAATTAGATATTCTTCATTAGCATTTCTAGTATTTAATGTGAATAACGTGGGCATTAATCTGCTATTATGTTTTGGGTTTTCCTTTTATCTTTCGGGGAGTCTCCCTTAATTATGCAATTATGCACCTTTTTTGATTCAATTTTTAAATCTGTTTACTTCTCACCCTTCAGATAAATAAATAGCTCTTATAGACCCTGATTTATGCCATGTGGAAAAGAATCATCTAATCAATACCTTTCTGAATTCCTGACCCACAAAATCATAAGACATAATAATATGAGTGTTGGAGGCGAAGCAAGATGGCAGCCGAGTAACAGCTTCCTTGCATCTGGGCACCGTGAGTCTGGGGAGATAGGACTCCAGGCATCTCTGGCTGATGGGATCTGCCTATCATCACCCCTGTGAGGATACAGGGAGACAGCAAGAGACTTCTGGACCCCAAGAGGAGGACTAAAAGAGTGGAAAAACGGCAAGTGGTTGCGTGTGCTCAATCAGTCTAAACCCACCCGCAACTGTAAGTTCAGTAGCAGCGAGACCGCAAACCAGAAAGCCCTTACCTGTCAACTGTTTTAGTGTCTTTGGACTTGGCACTCAGTTGAACTGCCTTGGGGAGAGACTGAGCGGGAGTGCGGAGAACTTTGGCCATTGTCTAGAGCCCCCTCTGAGCCACTGAGCCAGATGGAGCTAATAGTGTTTGGCTGTGGGTCACAGGGAGCCACTGTGAGTGATATGCCCCGGCAAGCTCTGCCCTCAGGGTCGCAGAGCTAGAATGGGGTGGGAGCAGGTAACCCAGTGACCAAGTAGCCTAAGGGTGGGGTCTGAGCTGCCTTGCAGCCCCAACCATCAGGAGCAGAGTGAGACCGGTTTTGGCACACTGGGTAAGTGGATAGCCACTTCAGCAGTGATTCCAGCGACAAGCACTTTCCTGGGAAAGCTCCTGCTCAGCAAGTGAACAAGTTCAAAGTGCCTTTTAAGTGGGCTCACGAGAGATTTAGGGTGTCTACCTGCCTGGGATTGAGAAATCAGCAGCCTCCAGTCGTATCAGAACTGTGATTAACATCTCATTCCCCAGAAGACCACGTGTTGCCCAGACAATATTCAATAACATATACATACTGCTTTGTTTTTGGTTGTGGTTTTTTTTTTCTTTTTTTTTTTTTTGGTTTGGTTGTTTTTTCTGTTTATTTTGATGTTGGTGATGTTGTTTTGTTTTTTAATTTCAACCTTTTCCATACAGATCCTTTTTCTTTCTCAATTTTTCTAGTTTAATTATAATTTCCTATTGCTGCCTTTTTCAATAACTACAACTTCACTTTTGCTAGTGTTTCTACCGCTATTATTTGGTTTTTCACCGAATTTTATCCCGTAAAGTTTTCTGTTTGCTTCTTTTGGTTTGATTTATAGCATTTATGTCTTTCCTCTCTACTTCGTGGAGGTGGGGTACTGTGTCTGATCAGGTTAGCAAAGAGCTGCTGACGTCAAGGGAACCACCCAACTGGGCACCCCCAGAAGGTGGGTTTTTTAAGGTTGTGTCAAAGTACCCTACTGTACACCTATATTGCTCTGTCTCCCTCTTTCTGTGCCTCTCTTCTTTTTGTCAATATTCCTTTTACCCACCCCCTCTCCTTTCTCTATTTTTCTTTTTTTTTTTCTTATCACTCGGTCCTCCTTTCTTTCATCCCTTTTTTACTCTTCAACCTTCTCACCCTTCAGGTCCTGTAACCCTTAGTCCACAGGCACAAGAACTTAAAGAGCAAGAGGAAGTGAAAGGAAAATTAGGGCAAGGAAACAGATAAAAGAAATCACTCATGAGGAAGAATCAGCAGAAAACTCCAGGCAACATAAAGAACCAGTCCAGAACAACCCCGCCAAGGGACCATGAGGTAGATACTGCAGAGGATTCCATCTATAAAGAAATGTTAGGAATGACAGAAAGGGAATTTAGAATACACATAATGAAAACAATGAAGGAAATGATGGAGACAATGAAGGAAACTGCTAATAAAGTGGAAAATACCAAAAGGAAATCCAAAAACAGAATCAAATAAGAGATGAATGATATGAAGACTATAAAAAGGATATAATTTGGAGAGCTGAAGGAACTGAAACAGTCAATTAGGGAACTTAAAGAAGCAATGCAAAGTATCAGCAACAGGTTAGACCATGCAGAAGAAAGAATTTCAGAGGCAGAAGACAAAGTTCTTGAGATAACTCAGATAGTAAAAGAGGCAGAAAAGAAGAGAGAGAAAGCAGAACGTTCACTGTCAGAATAATGGGACTTTATGAAGCGTTCCAACATACGAGTTATAGGAATTCCAGAAGGGGAAGAAGAATGCCCCAGAGGAATGGAAGCCATACTAGAGAATATTATAAAAGAAAATTTCCCAAGTATCACCAAAGATTCTGACACACTGCTTTCAGAGGGCTGTCGGACCCCAGGTCGCCTTAACTCTAACCGAGCTTCTCCAAGACACATTGTGATGAACCTGTCCAAAGTCAAGACAAAAGAAAAGATTCTGCAATCTGCCAGGAGTAAGCGCCAGTTGACCTACAGGGGCAAATCCATCAGAGTGACTGGAGACTTCTCTAATGACACTTTCCAAGCAAGAAGACAATGGTCATCTACCTTTAATCTACTTAAACAGAACAATTTCCAGCCCAGAATTCTGTACCGTGCTAAGCTAAGCTTCAAAATTGACGAGGAAATCAAATCATTTATGGATATATAAACATTGAGGAAATTTGCCACAACAAGACCAGCTCTACAGGAAATACTTCAACCTGTTCTGCACACTGACCACCACAATGGATCAGCAGCAAAGTAAGAACTCAGAAACTAAAGGACAGAACCAAACCTCCACACTGATGCAAAAGATAAAACTAAGCAATGGACGCTCACCAAATAAGACGAATAGAATACTACCACACTTATCAATTATCTCAATAAATGTTAATGGCTTGAATTCCCCACTGAAGAGACATAGATTGGCTGACTGGATTAAAAAACACAAGCCATCCATTTGCTGTCTGCAAGAAACGCACCTGGCTTCAAAAGACAAATTAAAGCTCTGAGTCAAGGGTTGGAAGACAATTTTTCAGGCAAATGGAATTCAGAAGAAAAGAGGAGTTGTGATCTTATTTTCAGATACATGTGGATTTAAAGCAACTAAAGTCAAAAAAGACAAAGATGGTCACTTTATATTGGTCAAGGGAAAAATACAACAAGAAAACATTTCAATTCTGAATATTTATGCACCCAATTTAAATGCTCCCAGATTCTTGAAACAGACCTTACTCAGTCTGAGCAATATGATATCTGATAATACCATCATAACAGGGGACTTTAACACTCCTCTTACAGAGCTGGACAGATCCTCTAAACAGAAATTAAACAAAGATATCAGAGATTTAAATAAGACCCTAGAACAACTGTGCTCGATACATGCATAAAGAACACTCCGCCCCAAAGATAAAGAATATACATTCTTCTCATCACTCCATGGAACATTCTCCAAAATTGATGATTTCCTGGGACACAAAACAAATATCAACAGAATCAAAAGAACTGAAATTTTACCTTGTATCTTCTCAGAACATAAGGCACTAAACGTGGAACTCACCTCTAACAAAAACGCTCGACCCCACCCAAAGGCATGGAAATTAAACAATCTTCTGTTGAATAACAGATGGGTGCATGAAGAAATAAAACAGGAAATCATTAACTTCCTTGAGCATAACAACATGAAGACACAAGCTACCAAAACCAGTGGGATACTGCAAAAGCAGTTTTGAGAGGTAAATTCATCACTTTAGATGCCTACATTCGAAAAACAGAAAGAGAGCACATCAACAATCTCACAAGAGATCTTATGGAATTGGAAAAAGAAGAACAATCTAAGCCTAAACTCAGTAGAAGAAAAGAAATATCCAAAATCAAATCAGAGATCAATGAAATTGAAAACAAAAGAATCATTCAGAAAATTAATGAAAAAAGGAGTGGGTTTTTTTGTTTTTTTTTTTTTTGTAGAGACAGAGTTTCATGGTACCGCCCTCGGGTAGAGTGCCGTGGCGTCACACGGCTCATAGCAACCTCTAACTCTTGGGCTTATGCGATTCTCTTGCCTCAGTCTCCTGCGCAGCTGGGACTACAGGCGCCCGCCACAACACCCAGCTATTTTTTGGTTGCAGTTTGGCTGGGGATGGGTTTGAAGCCGCCACCCTCAGCATATGAGGCTGGCGCCCTACTCACTGAGCCACAGGTGCCACCCAAGGAGTTGGTTTTTTGAAAAAATAAATAAAATAGAGAAACCATTGGCCAGACTAACGAGGACTAGAAAAGTAAAATCTCTAGTAACATCAATCAGAAATGATAAAGGGGAAATAACAACTGATCCCACAGAGATACAAGAGATCATCTCTGAATACTACCAGAAACTCTATGCCCAGAAATTTGACAATGTGAAAGAAATGGATCAATATTTGGAATCACACCCTCTCCCTAGACTCAGCCAGGAAGAAATAGAGCTCCTGAACAGACCAATTTCAAGCACTGAGATCAAAGAAACAATAAAAAAGCTTCCAACCAAAAAATGCCCTGGTCGAAATGGCTTCACTCCAGAATTCTATCAAACCTTCAAGGAAGAGCTTATTCCTGTACTGCAGAAATTATTCCAAAAAATTGAGGAAGAAGGAATATTCCCCAACACATTCTATGAAGCAAACATCACCTTGATACCAAAACCAGGAAAAGACCCAAACAAAAAGGAGAATTTCAGACCAATCTCACTCATGAATATAGATGCAAAAATTCTCAACAAAATCCTAGCCAATAGATTATAGCTAATCATGAAAAAAGTCATTCATCGTGATCAAGTAGGCTTCATCCCAGGGATGCAAGGCTGGTTTAACATACGCAAGTTCATAAACATTATCCACCATATTAACAGAGGCAAAAATAAAGATCACATGATCCTCTCAATAGATGCAGAAAAAGCATTTCATAAAATCCAGCATCCTTTTCTAATTAGATCTCTGAAGAGTATAGGCATAGGTGGCACATTTCTAAAACTGATTGAAGCTATCTATTACAAACCCACAGCCAATTTTTTACTGAATGGAGTAAAACTGAAAGCTTTTCCTCTTAGAACTGGAACCAGACAAGGTTGTCCTCTGTCACCTTTACTATTCAACATAGTGCTGGAAGTTCTAGCCAATACAATTAGGCAAGACAAGGAAATAAAGGGAATCCAAATGGGAGCAGAGGAGGTCAAACTCTCCCCCTTTGCTGACGACATGATCTTATACTTAGAGAACCCCAAAGACTCAACCACAAGACTCCTAGAAGTCATCAAAAAATACAGTAATGTTTCAGGATATAAAATCAATGTCCACAAGTCAGTAGCCTTTGTGTACACCAATAACAGTCAAGATGAGAAGCTAATTAAGGACACAACTCCCTTCACCATAGTCTCAAAGAAAATGAAATACCTAGGAATATACCTAACGAAGGAGGTGAAGGACCTCTATAAAGAAAACTATGAAATCCTCAGAAAGGAAATAGCAGAGGATATTAACAAATGGAAGAATATACCATGCTCATGGATGGGAAGAATCAGCATTGTTAAAATGTCTATGCTTCCCAAAGCAATCTACCTATTCAATGCCATTCCTATCAAAATACCAACATCATACTTTCAAGATTTTGAAAAAATGATTCTGCGTTTTGTATGGAACTGGAAAAAAACCCGTATAGCTAAAGCAGTTCTCTGTAACAAAAATAAAGCTGGGGGCATCAGCATACCAGATTTTAGTCTGTACTACAAAGCCATAGTGCTCAAGACAGCATGGTACTGGCACAAAAACAGAGACATAGACACTTGGAATCGAATTGAAAACCAAGAAATGAAACTAACATTTTACAACCACCTAATCTTTGATAAACCAAACAAGAACATACCTTGGGGGAAAGACTCCCTATTCAATGAATGGTGTTGGGAGAACTGGATGTCTACATGTAAAAGACTGAAACTGGACCCACACCTTTCCCCACTCACAAAAATTTATTCAAGATGGATAAAGGACTTAAACTTAAGGCATGAAACAATAAAAACCCTCCAAGAAAGCACAGGAAAAACACTGGAAGATATTGGCCTGGGGAAAGACTTCATGAAGAAGACTGCCATGGCAATTGCAACAACAAAAATAAACAAATGGGACTTCATTAAACTGAAAAGCTTCTGTACAGCTAAGGAGACAATAACCAAAGCAAA
The DNA here is from genome assembly GCF_027406575.1 of Nycticebus coucang. Classification (NCBI taxonomy): domain Eukaryota; kingdom Metazoa; phylum Chordata; class Mammalia; order Primates; family Lorisidae; genus Nycticebus; species Nycticebus coucang. The sequence continues at coordinate 162,841,583 of NC_069780.1, read as the reverse complement.
GGGACAACCTACACAATGGGAAAGGATATTTGCATATTTTCAATCAGACAAAAGCTTGATAACTAGGATCTGCAGAGAACTCAAATTAATCCACATGAAAAAAGCCAACAATCCCTTATATCAATGGGCAAGAGACATGAATAGAACTTTCTCTAAAGACGACAGACGAATGGCTAACAAACACATGAAAAAATGTTCATCATCTCTATATATTAGAGAAATGCAAATCAAAACAACCGTGAGATATCATCTAACCCCAGTGAGAATGGCCCACATCACAAAATCTCAAAACTGCAGATGCTGGCGTGGATGTGGAGAGAAGGGAACACTTTTACACTGCTGGTGGGACTGCAAACTAGTACAACCTTTCTGGAAGGAAGTATGGAGAAACCTCAAAGCACTCAAGCTAGACCTCCCATTTGATCCTGCAATCCCATTACTGGGCATCTACCCACAAGGAAAGAAATCCTTTTATCATAAGGACACTTGTACTAGACTGTTTATTGCAGCTCAATTTACAATCGCCAAAATGTGGAAACAGCCTAAATGCCCACCAACCCAGGAATGGATTAACAAGCTGTGGTATATGTATACCATGGAATACTATTCAGCCATTAAAAAAAATGGAGACTTTACATCCTTCGTATTAACCTGGATGGACGTGGAAGACATTATTCTTAGTAAAGCATCACAAGAATGGAGAAGCATGAATCCTATGTACTCAATTTTGATATGAGGACAATTAATGACTATTATGGTTATGGGGGGGGAAGCAGAAAGAGGGATGGGGGAGGAGGGTGGGGCCTTGGTGTGTGTCACACTTTATGGGTGCAAGACATGATTGCAAGAGGGACTTTACCTAACAATTGCAATCAGTGTAACCTGGCTTATTGTACCCTCAATGAATCCCCAACAATAAAAAAAAAAAAAAAAAAAAAACTTAAGGCATGAAACAATAAAAACCCTCCAAGAAAGCATAGGAAAAACACTGGAAGATATTGGCCTGGGGAAAGACTTCATGAAGAAGACTGCCATGGCAATTGCAACAACAACAATAATAAACAAATGGGACTTCATTAAACTGAAAAGCTTCTGTACAGCTAAGGAGACAATAACCAAAGCAAAGAGACAACCTACACAATGGGAAAGGATATTTGCATATTTTCAATCAGATAAAAGCTTGATAACTAGGATCTATAGGGAACTCAAATTAATCCACATGAAAAAAGCCAACAATACCATATATATTAATGGGCAAAAGACATGAATAGAAGTTTCTCTAAAGATGACAGAGGAATGGCTAACAAACACATGAAAAAATGTTCATCATCTCTATATATTAGAGAAATGCAAATCAAAACATCCCTGAGATATCATCTAACCCCAGTGAGAATGGCCCACATCACAAAATCTCAAAACTGCAGATGCTGGCGTGGATATGGAGAGAAGGGAACACTTTTACACTGCTGGTGGGACTGCAAACTAGTACAACCTTTCTGGAAGGAAGTATGGAGAAACCTCAAAGCACTCAAGCTAGACCTCCCATTTGATCCTACAATCCCATTACTGGGCATCTACCCAGAAGGAAAAAAATCCTTTTATCATGAGGACACTTGTACTAGACTGTTTATTGCAGCTCAATTTACAATTGCCAAAATGTGGAAACAGCCTAAATGCCCACCAACCCAGGAATGGATCAACAAGCTGTGGTATATGTATACCATGGAATAGTATTCAGCCATTAATAAAAAATGGAGACTTTACATCCTTCATATTAACCTGGATGGAAGTGGAAGACATTATTCTTAGTAAAGCATCAGAAGAATGGAGAAGCATGTATCCTATGTACTCAATTGTGATATGAGGACAATTAATGACAATTAAGGTTATGGGGGGGGAAGCAGAAAGAGGGACGGAGGGACCTGGGTGGGGCCTTGGTGTTGTTACACTTTATGGGGGCAAGACATGATTGCAAGAGGGACTTTACCTAACAATTGCAATCAGTGTAACCTGGCTCATTGTACCCTCAATGTATCCCCAACAATTAAAAAAAAATAAAAAAAAAATAATATGAGTGGTGCTATAAACCCCTAAGATTTGGAATAATACACAATAGATTAAGCAATAGAAAACTAGAATCCCACCTTTCAACATATACATTTCTGAATACCTCCTTAGTCTCTGGTGGCTAACCTAAATTATCTAGTATGGTAGAAATTGTTAGAATGAATCACTAAATTCCACTGACTTAACCTAATAAGGATTTACTTTTCATTTACATAACAGTCCAGTGAAGTTCTACAAGTGTCTGCTGCACAGTCTGCTAGGACAATGGTTCCCAACCTTTCTGGCACCAAGGAACAGTTTCATAAGACATAATTTTTCTATGGGCCAAGAAGAGGAGAGATGATTTTGATATGAGTCTGCAAGCAATTAATTTATCATGGTCTGTGCAGTCAAACCTCTGTGCTAATGATAATCAGTATTTGCAGCCATTCTCCAGTGCTAACATCACCACCTCAGCTCCACCTTAGGTCACTAGGCATTAGATTCTCATAAGGAGCACAGCATCTAGATCCTTCAAATGCACAATGTACAGTTGGATTCATGCTCCTATGATAATTTAATGCCCCCATCGAGTCCAGTGCAGGTCTACGGGCCAGGCGTTAGATAACATGGCTCTTTCCTTTTAATGGTTGTCCAATTTTGTAGGTCTTGAATCCTACATTAGACCTTCTGCATTTGTGCAGAAAACAAGGAAACACAGGAAAGGCAGTAAATATTGCAGAATGTGTTAAAGTTAAGCCTTTGAGCAGCTTACATCACTTTTGCCTCCTTTCCACTGACTGAAATGCAGTCCTATGCTGCTCCTAACTATAAGGGGCAGGAAAAAATCAGTCTAAATTTTCTCCTAGGATAACAAGAAAAGAAGGTTTATGAACATCTAAACAGATATGTTTTTATGAACATATGAAAGTCTCTGTCACATGTTAGCATGAAATGGAAGCGACTCCTGATCTGACCATTGAGTTTGCCACCCCGCAAGAAAGCCAGGTGCAGAGCAGAGGACTTGTTGCATATTACAGGAAATACTACATTCCCCAGATGCTCTGCTCCTTAGGCCCTTCTGTCTTTCCATTGCAAATCCCAGGAATCTTACTCATGACACTCTTTCCTTTCTATTGTACTACCTACTTAGATGTGAAATCTTAGAGAGGAAAAGAAAAGCTCTCCAGTGGTATGAGAAGTGAGGGAAGAACAGGGCCAAATTCAGGCCAGGTGAGAAGTCAGCTATCTGAATAATGTCAGGAGTCAAAGACTGGACACGAGCCAAAGCCACTTCAGACCATCTTTCAGCTCTATTTTTTTTTTTTTTTCTGACTTGGTAACTGTTACACCCATCAAAGCTATTCAAATTCCTATGAGTTGGGCCTGTGGTTTTCTCTTTACTTTTAAATATTGCTATCAATGTTGAGAGCGTGTGTGTATGTGTATGTGTAACAGAGAAAGAAAGAGAGATTTCATACGTTTTTAGCTGAAAGTTGACAGAATTATTACATGTAATGTATGACTACCATGCTAAGTGAAAGTTATCCTCAAAGTTATCCTCTTAAAAAGTTTCATTTGTTGTTCTTTGTTTTGTTTTGCTTTTACAGTTTTCTGAACGTCAATTCCAATGTAGGCTTTGAATTCAGTGTAAACAATAAAATATTACATCATAGAACTAAAAACAGCAAGAACAAAATCAAAGGACAGGTTTCAGAGCACAGACAGCTTCTCATCATCACTGTTTGATGCAGGTGCTGTTTACCACTGAGTTCCATTGCAGCCTCAACGTCCTCAGCCCACCCCTGTGGGCAACCACTGCTAATTGGTGTGGGCATATGAGATGAAATCTGTGTGCTGGCATTGACTTAGAATAACCTCATTTTGTTGAAATGTTTTGTTCCACTATGCATTTATTAAGCATCTATCATGTGGCATGCACTTCGATCTTTGATGGAGATAAATGATAAAGAAGACCAAGGAGCACACTGTGTGTTGATGGACACAAAATTACATGCAGAGTAAAAGGTGCTGTGATAGATATAAGCTCAGGATGCCACAAGAACACCCTGAGCAAACATCCACCATTGTCCTGAGGATCAATAATGGCTTCTCGAAGGAAACAGAGCCCTGATGGATAAGTGGGAGCTAATCAAGCAAAGAGGGAAAGAAGAATCGTCCAGGTATTCCTTAAACCTGGTCTCAGCACTTGCCCCATGTTTTAACCGTGATCCTAGGAATTCCTCTCCCCCAGGGACTTCTGTGCCAGGAGTACAGTTATTTCATGGTGAATCATCTCTGCCTGTGGTATTCAAATTGCAAAGGAATGTCATCACCTGCCTGTGGTGCTTTCTTGGAAAATTTCCAAAAAGCCTTTTTGCTCTTCCTTTTTCTTTTCATAGAGCTCCTCCCTCCATTTTTCCCCCATGGTAAGGCATGCTTCCAGACAAGTTCTTCAACCGCTGCGGCCCCTTCTGAACTACTGTGCTTCAGCCTCATGTCAGCCACCTTTTCCCACCAAAGTCACATTGTGGGTGTGATTCCACAGAAATGGAATGGGGAGAATTCAAATCAGAAAGCCAACTTTTAACTTTTAACTTTTAACTTCATTAGTGTAAAGAATGATGTTGTCCTGATTTGGGAGAGGTTTATTTTGGTGGGGAAAGTTATACATTTTTTGTTCTAGAAGTTTCCTCATGGAAATGATCCTAGATAAAGTTGAAAAAGTCAAAGACATAAAGACATGGAATAGTGGGTATTGTAGACTTCTACTGCCCTCAAACTTCTCTGAACCAAGACCACCTTTGATTTCTTAATTCATAATTGCTGCTTTTGAGCTATTCAGAAAGTTTGTGGCTAAAATGAATTATACCAGGCCCTGGTAAATCCTTCATGCATCAGTCTCTATTATAATTCTAGCTAGATGTCTCCCAGTTTTGTTTTGTTTTATTTTTTTAACCATTTTGAACTAGCCCAGAGAACTGGCCTTGTGAAAATAGAACTCAGGGCAGATATTGTCTAGTAGGAAGTTTTTAAAAGCTCAGACCCAAGGGGGACATTTCTGGATGGGCACTCCCAGATAAGCCTCTGTTCAGTACTAAATGTACAACATAGAAACAAGTTAAAATCATAACCTATAATGATAATTTAATTATTAGAAGTTTAGAAGCCAATAAGGCAGATGGACATGGTTCATTTTTTTTTTTTTTATTGTTGGGGATTCATTGAGGGTACAATAAGCCAGTTACACTGATTGCAATTGCTAGGTAAAGTCCCTCTTGCAATCATGTCCTGCCCCCATAAAGTGTGACACACACTAAGGCCCCACCCCCCTCCCTCCCTCTCTCTTTCTGCTTCCCCCCCCATAACCTTAATTGTCATTAATTGTCCTCATATCAAGATTGAGTACATAGGATTCATGCTTCTCCATTCTTGTGATGCTTTACTAAGAATAATGTCTTCCACTTCCATCCAGGTTAATACGAAGGATGTAAAGTCTCCATTTTTTTTAATGGCTGAATAGTATTCCATGGTATACATATACCACAGCTTGTTAATCCATTCCTGGGTTGGTGGGCATTTAGGCTGTTTCCACATTTTGGCGATTGTAAATTGAGCTGCAATAAACAGTCTAGTACAAGTGTCCTTATGATAAAAGGATTTTTTTCCTTCTGGGTAGATGCCCAGTAATGGGATTGCAGGATCGAATGGGAGGTCTAGGTTGAGTGCTTTGAGGTTTCTCCATACTTCCTTCCAGAAAGGTTGTACTAGTTTGCAGTCCCACCAGCAGTGTAAAAGTGTTCCCTTCTCTCCACATCCACGCCAGCATCTGCAGTTTTGAGATTTTGTGATGTGGGCCATTCTCTCTGGGGTTAGATGATATCTCAGGGATGTTTTGATTTGCATTTCTCTAATATATAGAGATGATGAACATTTTTTCATGTGTTTGTTAGCCATTCGTCTGTCGTCTTTAGAGAAAGTTCTATTCATGTCTCTTGCCCATTGATATAAGGGATTGTTGGCTTTTTTCATGTGGATTAATTTGAGTTCTCTATAGATCCTGGTTATCAAGCTTTTGTCTGATTGAAAATATGCAAATATCCTTTCCCATTGTGTGGGTTGTCTCTTTGCTTTGGTTATCGTCACCTTAGCTGTACAGAAGCTTTTCAGTTTAATGAAGTCCCATTTGTTTATTTTTGTTGTTGTTGCAATTACCATGGCAGTCTTCTTCATGAAGTCTTTCCCCAGGCCAATATCTTCCAGTGTTTTTCCTGTGCTTTCTTGGAGGGTTTTTATTGTTTCATGCCTTAAGTTTAAGTCCTTTATCCATCTTGAATAAATTTTTGTGAGTGGGGAAAGGTGTGGGTCCAGTTTCAGTCTTTTACACGCAGACATCCAATTCTCCCAACACCATTTATTGAATAGGGAGTCTTTCCCCCAAGGTAAGTTCTTGTTTGGTTTATCGAAGATTAGGTGGTTGTAAGATGTTAGTTTCATTTCTTGGTGTTCAATTCGATTCCAAGTGTCTATGTCTCTGTTTTTGTGCCAGTACCAAGCTGTCTTGAGCACTATGGCTTTGTAGTACAGACTAAAATCTGGTATGCTGATGCCCCCAGCTTTATTTTTGTTACTAAGAACTGCCTTAGCTATACGGGGTTTTTTCCGGTTCCATACAAAACGCAGAATCATTTTTTCCAAATCTTGAAAGTACGATGTAGGTACTTTGATAGGAATGGCATTGAATAGGTAGATTGCTTTGGGAAGTATAGACATTTTAACAATGTTGATTCTTCCCATCCATGAGCATGGTATGTTCTTCCATTTGTTAATATCCTCTGCTATTTCCTTTCTGAGGAGTTCATAGTTTTCTTTATAGAGGTCCTTCACCTCCTTCGTTAGGTATATTCCTAGGTATTTCATTTTCTTTGAAACTATGGTGAAGGGAGTTGTGTCCTTAATTAGCTTCTCCTCTTGACTTTTATTGGTGTATACAAAGGCTACTGACTTGTGGACATTGATTTTATATCCTGAAACATTACTGTATTTTTTGATGACTTCTAGGAGTCTTGTGGTTGAGTCTTTGGGGTTCTCTAAGTATAAGATCATGTCGTCAGCAAAGAGGGAGAGTTTGACCTCCTCTGCTCCCATTTGGATTCCCTTTATTTCCTTGTCTTGCCTAATTGTATTGGCTAGAACTTCCAGCACTATGTTGAATAGTAAAGGTGACAGAGGACAACCTTGTCTGGTTCCAGTTCTAAGAGGAAAAGCTTTCAGTTTTACTCCATTCAGTAAAATATTGGCTGTGGGTTTGTCATAGATAGCTTCAATCAGTTTTAGAAATGTGCCACCTATGCCTATACTCTTCAGTGTTCTAATTAGAAAAGGATGCTGGATTTTATCAAATGCTTTTTCTGCATCTATTGAGAGGATCATGTGATCTTTATTTTTGCCTCTGTTAATATGGTGGATAACGTTTATGGACTTGCGTATGTTGAACCAGTCTTGCATCCCTGGGATGAAGCCTGCTTGATCATGATGAATGACTTTTTTGATGATAAGCTGTAATCTATTGGCTAGGATTTTGTTGAGAATTTTTCCATCTATATTCATGAGTGAGATTGGTCTGAAATTCTCCTTTTTGTTTGGGTCTTTTCCTGGTTTTGGTATCAGGGTGATGTTTGCTTCATAGAATGTGTTGGGGAAGATTCCTTCTTCCTCAATTTTTTGGAATAATTTCTGCAGTACAGGAATAAGCTCTTCCTTGAAGGTTTGATAGAATTCTGGAGTGAAGCCATCTGGACCAGGGCATTTTTTAGTTGGAAGCTTTTTTATTGTTTCTTTGATCTCAGTGCTTGAAATTGGTCTGTTCAGGAGGTCTATTTCTTCCTGGCCAAGTCTAGGGAGAGGGTGTGATTCCAAATATTGATCCATTTCCTTCACATTGTCAAATTTCTGGGCATACAGTTTCTGGTAGTATTCAGAGATGATCTCTTGTATCTCTGTGGGATCAGTTGTTATTTCCCCTTTATCATTTCTGATTGAGGTTACTAGAGATTTTACTTTTCTATTTCTAGTTAGTCTGGCCAATGGTTTATCTATTTTATTTATTTTTTCAAAAAACCAACTCCTTGTTTCATTAATTTTCTGAATGATTCTTTTGTTTTCAATTTCATTGATCTCTGATTTGATTTTGGAGATTTCTTTTCTTCTACTGAGTTTAGGCTTAGATTGTTCTTCTTTTTCCAATTCCATAAGGTCTCTTGTGAGATTGTTGATGTGCTCTCTGTCTGTTTTTCGAATGTAGGCATTTAAAGCGATGAATTTTCCTCTCAAAACTGCTTTTGCAGTATCCCACAGGTTTTGGTAGCTTGTGTCTTCATTGTTGTTATGCTTAAGGAAGTTAGTGATTTCCTGTTTGATTTCTTCCTTCACCCATCTGTTATTCAACAGAAGATTGTTTAATTTCCATGCCTTTGGATGGGGTCGAGCATTTTTGTTAGAGTTGAGTTCCACCTTTAGTGTCTTATGGTCTGAAAAGATACAAGGTAAAATTTCAATTCTTTTGATTCTGTTGATATTTGTTTTGTGTCCCAGGATATGATCAATTTTGGAGAATGTTCCATGGGGTGATGAGAAGAATGTATATTCTTTATCTTTGGGGTGGAGTGTTCTATATGCGTCTATCAAGCATAATTGTTCTAGGGTCTCATTTAAATCTCTTATATCTTTGTTTAATTTCTGATTAGAGGATCTGTCCAGCTCTGTAAGAGGTGTGTTAAAGTCCCCTGTTATGATGGTATTATCAGATATCATATTGCTCAGACTGAGTAAGGTCTGTTTCAAGAATCTGGGAGCATTTAAATTTGGTGCATAGATATTTAGAATTGAAATGTCTTCTTGTTGTAGTTTTCCCTTGACCAATATAAAGTGACCATCTTTGTCTTTTTTGACTTTAGTTGCTTTAAATCCACATGTATCTGAAAATAAGATTGCAACTCCTCTTTTCTTCTGAATTCCATTTGCCTGAAAAATTGTCTTCCAACCCTTGACTCGGAGCTTTAATTTGTCTTTTGAAGCCAGGTGTGTTTCTTGCAGACAGCAAATGGATGGCTTGTGTTTTTTAATCCAGTCAGCCAATCTATGTCTCTTCAGTGGGGAATTCAAGCCATTAACATTTATGGAGATAATTGATAAGTGTGGTAGTATTCTATTCGTCTTATTTGGTGAGAGTCCATTGCTTAGTTTTATCTTTTGCATCAGTGTGGAGGTTAGGTTCTGTCCTTTGATTTCTGAGTTCTTACTTTGCTGCTGATCCATTGTGGTGGTCAGTGTGCAGAACAGGTTGAAGTATTCCCTGTAGAGCTGGTCTTGTTGTGGTGAATTTCCTCAATGTTTGTATATCCGTAAATTATTTGATTTCTCCATCAATTTTGAAGCTTAGCTTAGCAGGGTACAGAATTCTGGGCTGAAAATTGTTCTGTTTAAGTAGATTAAAGGTAGATGACCATTGTCTTCTTGCTTGGAAAGTTTCATTAGAGAAGTCTGAGGTCATTCTGATGGATTTGCCCCTGTAGGTCAACTGGCGCTTACTCCTGGCAGCTTGCAGAATCTTTTCTTTTGTCTTGACTTTGGACAGGTTCATCACAATGTGTCTTGGAGAAGCTCGGTTAGAGTTGAGGCGACCTGGGGTCCGATAGCCCTCTGAAAGCAGTGTGTCAGAATCTTTGGTGATGTTTGGGAAATTTTCTTTTATAATATTCTCTAGTATGGCTTCCATTCCTCTGGGGCATTCTTCTTCCCCTTCTGGAATTCCTATAACTCGTATGTTGGAACGCTTCATAAAGTCCCATTATTCTGACAGTGAACGTTCTGCTTTCTCTCTCTTCTTTTCTGCCTCTTTTACTATCTGAGTTATCTCAAAAACTTTGTCTTCTACCTCTGAAATTCTTTCTTCTGCATGGTCTAACCTGTTGCTGATACTTTCCATTGCATCTTTAAGTTCCCTGATTGACTGTTTCATTTCCTTCAGCTCTGCTATATCCTTTTTATATTCTTCATATCGTTCATCTCTGATTTGATTCTGTTTTTGGATTTCCTTTTGGTTATTTTCCACTTTATTAGCAGTTTCCTTCATTGTTTCCATCATTTCTTTCATTGTTTTCAACATGTGTATTCTAAATTCCCTTTCTGTCATTCCTAACATTTCTGTATAGGTGGAATCCTCTGCAGTAGCTACCTCATGGTCCCTTGGCGGGGTTGTTCTGGACTGGTTCTTCATGTTGCCTGGAGTTTTCTGCTGATTCTTCCTCATGAGTGATTTCTTTTATCTGTTTCCTTGCCCTAATTTTCCTTTCACTTCCTCTTGCTCTTTAAGTTCTTGTGCCTGTGGACTAAGGGTTACAGGACCAGAAAGGTGAGAAGGTTGAAGAGCAAAAAAGGGATGAAAGAAAGGATGACCGAGTGATAAGAAAAAAAAGAAAGATAGAGAAAGGAGAGGGGGTAGGGATAAGGAATATTGACAAAAAGAAGAGAGGCACAGAAAGAGGGAGACAGGGCAATATAGGTGTACAGTAGGGTACTTTGACACAACCTTAAAAAACCCCACCTTCTGGGGGTTGGGTGCCCAGTTGGGTGGTTCCCTTGAGGTCAGCAGCTCTTTGCTAACCTGGTCAGACACAGTACCCCACCTCCACCAAGTAGAGAGGAAAGACAAAAATGCTATAAATCAAACCAAAACAAGCAAACAGAAAACTTTATGGCGATAAAATTGGGTGAAAAACCAAGTGATAGCGGTAGAAACACTAGCAAAAATGAAGTTGTAGTTATTAAAAAAGGCAGCAATGGGAAATTATAATTAAACTAGAAAAATTGAGAAAGAAAAAGGGATCTGTATGGAAAAGATTGAAATTAAGAAACAAAAGGACATCAACAACGTCAAAATAAACAAACAAAAAAACCCAACCAAACAAAAAAAAAAAGAAAAAAAAATACACAACCAAAAACAAAGCAGTTTGTATATGTTGTTGAATATTGTCTGGGCAACACGTGGTCTTTTGGGGTATGAGATGTTAGTCACAGTTCTGATATGACTGGAGGCTGCTGATTTCTCAAACCCCAGCAGGTAGACACCCTAAATCTCTCTTCAGCCCACTTAAAAGGCACTTTGAACTTGTAAACTTGCTGAGCAGAAGCTTTCCCAGCTTTCTCACTGGAATCACTGCTGAAGTGGCTATCCACTTACTCAGTGTGCCAAAACCGGTCTCACTCTGCCCCTGAGGGTTAGGGCTGCAAGGCGGCTCAGACCCCACCCTTAGGCTACTTGGTTGCTGGGTTACCAGCTCCCACCCGTTTCTAGCTCTGCTACCCTGAGGGCGGAGCTTGCCGGGGCAGATCACTGACAATGGTTCCGTGTGACCCACCGCCAAACACTATTAGCTCCGTCTGGCTCAGCGGCTCAGACTGGGGCCCTAGACAACGGCCAAAGTTCTCCGCACTCCCACTCAGGCCTTCCCCAAGGCAGTTCAACTCAGTGCCAAGTCCAAGGACATCAAAAGAGTTCACAGGTAAGGCCTTTCTGGTTTGCAGTCTCGCTGCTACTGAACTTACAGTTGTGGGCGGGTTTAGACGGGTTGAACACACGCGACCACTTGCCGGTTTTCCACTGTTTTAGTCCTCCTCTTGGGGTCCAGAAGTCTCTCGCTGACTCCCTGTATCCTCATAGGAGTGATGATAGGCAGTTCCCACCAGCCAGAGATGCCTGGAGTCCTATCTCCCCAGACTCACGGTGCCCAGATGCAAGGAAGCTGTTACTCGGCTGCCATCTTGCTCCGCCCCCTCCATGGTTCATTTTTTTAAACAAACATCTTCTCCTTCCACTTTCACTACTGGGAAATACATAAAGTACACTAAGATCTGTTATTTCTGCTCAAGCCTGAGGATCAAAGAGAAGGGAGATGGCTTGTCAGGTAACATTTTGAAAAGTTGAAGTTTCACAAAACATCTGATCATAGAATTTGTGATACAGTGGAAAGAGAGAGCTTATGTGACGTTAGTGGGAATGTAAATTAGTACAAACTCTACAAAAAACAGTGTGAATTCCTCAAAGAACTAAAAGTAGACCTACCATTCAACCTAGCAGTCCCTTTTCTGGGTATGTACCCAAAAGAAAAGAAGTTATTGTATCAAAAAGACACTTGGAGGGTGGCGCCTGTGGCTCAAAGGAGTAGGGCGCTGGCCCCATATACCAGAGGTGGCATGTTCAAACCTGGGCCTGGCTAAAAAACAGCAAAAAAAAAAAGACACTTGTACCCAAATGTTTATTGCAAGACAATTCACAATCTCAAAGATGTGGAACCAGCCTAAGTGCCTGTCAACTGAAAAACAGATTTTAAAAAATGAGATGTGAGTATACACACACACACCATGGAGTACTACTCGGCCACAAAAAGGAATGAAGTAATATCTTTTGCAGCAATTTGGATGGTGTTGGAGACCATTATCCTGAGTGAAGTACCCTGGGCATGGGAAAACAAATGCCAAATGTTCCATTCACAAGTGGAAGCTAAAAGATGAGTATATAGGTCATGAAGTGCTGGGAGAAACCTGGAAACTAGGAAGAGGGGAGGTAGGGAGATGAGTAAGGGATAAAAATGTACCTATCAGGTACAATATACACTGCGTTTGTGATAGCTACACAAAAAGCCTTGACTTCAGAATTATTCAATTCATCTCTGCAACAAAAAGAATTTAAACACCCCAAATCTATTGAAATTTTAAAAATAAAATAAATCCTTTTCTTTATAAGCATAGCTTCCTTTGAGGAAGAAGATGTAGCAAAGTTATCAACCTATAACTAATGATGGTTTTACAATAACTGCAAGTTGGAGGGTTAAAAAAATCATAAAAAAATGAAATTTTGAAAAGTAAACCCCACCATCCTGAGCTATATAATAATTGAAAGCACCTCAAAAAAGATAATATTTTCACCATGTGAATATAATATTGTAAAATCTCAATAACTGAAACTAAGTTGCTGGATCCTTCAAGAAATAGGAGTATTTTTAGTATTCTACTTTTTAGGAAGGCAACATGAGAAAGCAAGAAATCATAAATATTAGAAGATTCATAAACAACACAGATTCCAGCATAAATCCGGGGATAAGAAGACATTCAGTGTAGTCTCCCAAGCTTCTGCGTTGACAGTGCTCTGTGTTAAATCCACAAGCTTCAAAGGCAGCAGAGTTATTTTAATGCATTTCAGAAGGACTTAGAATAACAGTTTTGAAGCAAAAAGGGGATTTCCAGGTTCGCCACAGCTGACCACAAAATAGAAACTAATGGCTTGCCCCAATTCCTAGCCATACTGTTTGAGACTTAATTTTTACAGCCGATGGAACATTTTAACATATTGTAGTTTGAGCATTCCATGCCCTTGATGGAACACATGCTCCCTTGGAAGCATGGTCCGTCTGCCATTGCTGTTGTTGTATGGGGTCTTTTGATGATCAACTCTATAGTAGGGTGACTCACGTCTCGCCAACTCAATGTGGTTATAAGCAGCTGAGAGAACACAGCATCAGCATATGCCCCGTAATGCACTGCCTGGTTATTTCCCTGAAATCTTCATAATGGAATGCCCCTCAAACAGGCATAATGTATGACATTCGCTCCATATATGCCCTATTTACTAAATAGGGGGACTGTCAGCCTTGCACTTTCATTTATAGCCAAACCCTGTGATTTGGATAATATTGACTTCTATTGTTTTATACTTTAAAATTCTGACTGCACTTTACGTTTTTTTTGTTTTTTTTTTTTTGAGACAGAGTCTCACTATGTTGCCCTTGGTAGAGTGCCGTGGCATCACTCACAGCAACCTCAAACTCCTGGGCTTACGCGATTCTCCTGCCTCAGCCTCCCAAATACTGGGACTACAGACTCCCACCACAATGCCCGGCTATTTTTGTTGTTGTTGCTGTTTCTGTAATTGTCATGGTTGTTTGGCAGACCTACACTGGGTTCTAAACTGCCAGCTCCAGTGTGTGTAGCTGGCACCCTAGCCGCTGAGCTACAGGCGCCGAGCTCTGTCTTCTGTTTGAAAATTATATTTTATTAAGTATCTGACCAGAGATTGAATTGCCTGCTTCCATTTCTCTGCCTTGTGTCCCTGTGTCATATCTAGTTAAGTCACAGGTGCACTTTGGAAAGCTGAACTCTACTCCTGAGTCACATTGCTAGGGAAGCCAAAACTTCCTCCCATCCTAGAGGCTCATTCCTTTCAAGTTTCTTTTCCCTTTCTAAGGACACCAGAGTGGGATGAGTAAACTGCACTTACTGAATTTCTAAGCATGTGAATTTTTAGTGCTATCTGTTTCCAGGAATATTTATGACAATACTTAGCTTGTGGGATCCATTCCAGTACAAATCTAGAAGAGATCTGAGAGAGTATTTAGCTGTTCAGACACACAGACGCATGTATTTCTATTTTAATCTGATAGAAGCTGGTACTCAAGTTAGGACATCTGGATTTAAAGTGAATCTGTGTAATCATAGGTTTTGTAAGCACTAAGATTTTCTGATACTACATCACTCAATTTCTGGGACCAGATGCAGTTCTCTCCACCAAGAGCTCCATGGAGAGAGTAAAGTTCTCAGATCAACATCAAGGAGAGTTCTGTAGGACCAAAAAAAAAAAAACAGATGCAAAGAAGGACCAATCAGTTCAGCTTGAGCAGTTGAAAAAAGTGAGGTCTACAAAGTACCGTCTGATTAGGAAAATGAATCAGAGTGATTGAGGTAAGGATGAAGGACCTGGGAGTGAGAGGTGTCCCTTGTTGAAGATTTAGCAAATACCAAGACCTTGCAAGTAGGAGAACATGTGTAATCAGTCTCACTGGAAATTAGATTGCAAGGAGGTAGAAAGTGGCCAAGGGAAAAGGCTGGAAAAGTAAGCAAGAGCATTCAACCGTGTTATTTATCCCCTGAGTTATAACTGTGGATGGCCACAATTTCCTGGGTATAGAGAAGACTTCACGAGATATGTATAAGAAGCAATTGGGGGACACCAATGAATATCTGGAAATGTTATTTTACCCCATAAATCACTGTTTGGACAAGTGCCCTAAACTTGTAAAAAACAGAGTTTTTAGTAAGTATTATAAGAATTTAGCAGGAGATTCAGTGGCAATATCTTGCTTTTTTCCCGATTTCCCCTCCCAAATTAAGAATTCTATCTCATTGCTGCATTTTAGAGCAAAGGTTGATCGGATGTAAATCATCGCAGGGAGAGGGAAGTGACTAAGGTAAATAGTGAGAAAGCCTGCATTTGCTCATGAACCTCAGAGTGGCCACAGAGGCCCTGAGCAGACTCAGTCCTCTCATGTGTGACAACAAAAGCCTTAAGGCGTGCACAACAAAGAAGTGAGAACAGGAAGCAATTTTTGCACCAATCTCTTATCAGTCCAGGGAGTGAAAAGAGAAGAGGAGCCCCGTTTGCCACATTTTAAGGCAGAGTGACATTATTCACCACAAAGTCAAAAGATGAAATAAAGGAATAAGTAAATTAATAAATGAATGAAAACAGTATTACACAGAGGACTAAAAGGTAAGAAAAATGAAAAAGAAAGGAATTTGGGGCTCTTAAAACATAAGGACATGTCTGGTTGGAATTGTAAATCATTAAACATATCTCATTCTAAACCTGTTTTGTATTAAATAAAATATTGTATTTGAAAGTGCTATGTCATCAGCTAGTTAGGAAAGTTATTGGTATCTGTTTTCACTAGAGTTACCAGATGCCAATTCTATAAATTTCAAAAAGATAGGAAGACTCTATCTCAATGCATAAGTGTCTGTGGAGAGCCCTGTGTGCCCGATTTGCTATAGAGCTTGAAGCACTTTAAAAACATAGGAGTTGGGAAGGAAGCCAATAGGGGTAGTTGTTTTGTCAAGCAAGACTTTCCACCACATCAATGAACAAGATTCAGTCACCCAAAGGAGTAAAAATGCCATAGCTGAAATTTTCTTTCTTTCTTTCTTTTTTTTTTTTTATTGTTGGGGATTCATTGAGGGTACAATAAGCCAGATTACACTGATTGCAATTGTTAGGTAAAGTCCCTCGTGCAATCATGTCTTGCCCCCATAAAGTGTGACACACACCAAGGCCCCACCCCCCTCCCTTCGTCCCTCTTTCTGCATAGCTGAAATTTTCAAACCAGTCAATGATGCTTAATATTTATAAAAGGCTGTACACCGAGGAATTAATTCACTCAAATTCTTTCCTGTTACTTCTATATTAGCAGACGTGTACCCAGATTACAGCTATGCCCAGCCATCTGTTAAGGCAAATAAATACATGTATTGTTTTTCTATTTCTTTCTTTTCTATTTATCCTTGACTTTTTTTCCTTCTTAGTCTCATCCTAAAAAGAAATTTGAAATTGGTGGCCAAAAGTAACAGAATACAAAGAAACAGAGGAAGAAATCAGCACAGGAACAAAATAGTGTTGAGAAAACAAGACGATTCTAAGGAGAAAAATGCAAGCCTCATTGATAAGGTTGATATCTTGGCTCTGAGCATATTAAAGGCCCCATTGGGGCCATATGATTATTACAAGATTTAACATGTCCACAAGATAAAACCCAACCACACTTTCAGAACAAGCATTTCAAATACAAGCAGTGTTGAAATTTTTGTATTCAACACTTCTACACAACTCTAGGACCACTGCAGGCTTCTAGGCTTCGGGCCATATATTGAGACAAACTCTAGTCTAAACTGAATCTTATGTACTTGCCTTCCTTCATTACTGATGTACTATGAAACATAAGGCACATTCATTGAGAACAGTTCTCATTTTGCTATGGAATATGTTTGTTACATCACTAATTAAAGAACCTGCTGTTTTAATGTGAGTAAGCTTATTTCATTGAAATTTTATGCTCCTCTCATGGTTTATACTCCTATGATGAGTCCGTTTTCATGCTGTGACCCTATTTTGTGAATGTTAATGATGAGGTTTATTCTTCCTTAGTTTATGGCCTTCTATTCCTACCATCTTCTATTACCTAAATGCTACCCCTTTCTTGCCCCATTCCCTTCCCAGCTGCTCTTAATATCCCTTTAGGGGTCTGAGGGCTGAGCTGGGATGAAACTCCCCAAGTCAAGGAAAAGGCAACGGCAGGTGCCATAACACTCAACTCCTCTGAGCAGGCTGCTCGTTTCTGAATTGACCTTGCCCAGCACAGCGGAAGACTTAGTGCCTGCCATGACATCCCTCATACTATTTGCAGTGTGCACTACATTTCTTAGGTTGATGGAACCTCAAAGATATTTTGAATTTCCTGTTCCCTTCAAACATTGTTTCCCTAAGGGGAATTCCACCCACCAACCTAACCTGCCTTGCTCCTGTGTAGTTTTTTTTAAAAAACACAAGTGATTCGTATCTCTTTGTATTGGTTTTCTGTCATTGCCATAACAAACTACCACAAGTCTAGTAGTTTAGTAAAGCGTCTCTTTAGATAGGTTAGAAATCTAACACAGACCTCAATAGGCTAAAATCAAGATGTCAGCAGGGCTGTGTTCCTTACCAGGACTCTGGGAAAGAATCTACTTCTAAGCTCAGTGAAGCTAACAGAATCTAAGTCATTTTGATTGTAAGACTGAGATTCATTTCCTTGCAAGCAGTCAGTGGGGGACCTTTAGCTTCTAGAGGTTCCTCTCTAGTCTTGCAGACGGGCCCCTGCATCTCAGAGCCAGCACACACCAAATCCTTCTTAAGCTTGAAATCTCTCTGATTCCCCTTTCTATGAGTTCTCTTCTGCCTTCTCGGAATTCTCTGTTTTTAGGATTTATGTGATTAGATTGTTGTCACTTGGATAATCCAAAATAATCTGTTTTATGGTCTGTAACTTTAATTATATCTGCAAAGTTCTTTATGCTATGTTAAGTGACATATTTGCAGGTTTCTGGAATTAGAGTATGGATGTCTTTCGGGGGCCATTGTTCAAACTAACATACTCTCCCTAATAGCACTTTGAAGCCTCTAAAACTCAGGCGTCCTCAAACTTTTTAAACAGGGGGCCAGTTCACTGTCCCTC
The DNA here is from genome assembly GCF_027406575.1 of Nycticebus coucang. Classification (NCBI taxonomy): domain Eukaryota; kingdom Metazoa; phylum Chordata; class Mammalia; order Primates; family Lorisidae; genus Nycticebus; species Nycticebus coucang. The sequence continues at coordinate 162,823,440 of NC_069780.1, read as the reverse complement.
AGACCGTTGGAGGGCCAGACTATAGTTTAAAAAAAACTATGAACAAATTCCTATGCACACTGCACGTATCTTATTTTGAAGTAAAAAAAAAACAAAACAAAACGGGAACAAATACAATCACACTGCCTCATGTGGCCCGCGGGCTGCAGTTTGAGGACTCCTGCTTCTGTTTGGAGTTTCTCAAGGTGCCTCCACTTTCCAGGGACTTATGTTAATTCCTGGCATTCTGCCTATCAAGCCCCAATCAGACTATGCCTTAAAATATTACCCACTTCCCTATCCTGTTACAATTCTCCTTGTTACTCTGTGTTCCTATGAGCAATCCCACTCTCTCTCAGTAGCACACCAGTATCACTGCAGCATGTCTTAAATCTTAACAAATGCTCCTAACTTCTCCTTCTTCCTCCCCCAGCCACCAAGCTAGCTGTCTAGATACTTGTTTTTAGTGGAAAGGTTGGGAAAAAACACACATCCTAAATTCGCCTAGATGCTATTATTTTCACGCAAAACAATACCACATTACAGCCCATGACTTTCTACAGAACACTATTACAAATACCATTCCACATTTTTCTACTACTCCCTAAGGTGACAGGGAAAAAAGGCTTCTACAGCCTTTCAATGTAGTCACTTGTGCTTCTTGTATTGGCACTGTAGGTTGCCAATTTCTTCTAGATGAGGGTGTATCAAAACATTAGAGCCATTGAAAGGACTGTAACATCAAATGTCAATCATAGCGATGTGTAATAAAAATTGAAAACAAGATGACCAATTAAAATGATTAAAGTGTTTTTACTACAGTTGCCTTAGAGTTAGAATAAGCCTACAATTTAGTAAGAAGTACATAGAGTTTCGCAGATAAATGGATTGAAATCACAAACAATGAGGAGAAATACAAATTTGAATACATCAGAAATTTGAAAAATATTAAAATATCATTAGTAGTCAAAGAAATGCAAATTAAGCAATGAGCTATGTTTCAAGGAGCACCCTATATCAAGTTGGTAGTGACAAAGAATAAAACTGAATGCTGGTGCAACAGTAGTGATGTGGGGTTTCTGGGAACAGGGAATTTCTGGACAGCTGTCAGGCAGTGTGCATCAATTGCCACAAAATTTTCAACATTTTGATTCCTGAAGCCTACTTCTAGAAATCTTTAGTAAGGAAATAATCTGAGATGTGGTCAAACATTTATTTCAAAAGATATCATGCTAGTGTAACTAATATTAAAAGCATGGAAGGAAGGAGCTGTCTTAACACCCATCCAGGGACTGACCTGATGCAACCTGACAAAACCATACCATGAAGCATTACACAGACATTAAAAATAATGTCTTTAAAGACTGTAATAAAAACAACAATAGCATATTTTAAAGACTATACAGGGTGACCATAAAGTTTGTGTGCAATTTAAATAGTTTTAATTGCCAATAGTTACACACAACTATTGTGTCATAAAGTTGCACACAAACTTTGTGGCCACCCTGTATAATATTTTAAAGACTATATGATAGAAATAATAATAGCATAAAAGGTTTGTGCTTTACTTAATATTAAGTAAAAATGGTAGCACATAACAATATTAAATAAGATCCTAATTTTGTATACACAAAAGAATGGAAAGTAACTATCTCTACTGGTGAGATTCCAGAAATTTAATTTTAACATTTATATCATGTTATCTGTATTACCTGAAAAACAATGTTCCCAACAAATGAATGTATATATATTTTTCTTCTCTCTTTCCATTGATTCTGTATCAGAATCAAAGGAGGGCTCTTGGAGAATTTTTAGAAACTTGACATTTAGTTTCATGCTTGTATATATTTTTACTTCTCTGAAATTAATATCAAGGTCAGGACTTAACTCTGAGATCATATCTGCATATTTAGAAAGCCTGCACACAATTTCCTTAGATAACATTTTCCCTACATTAATTTTGAAAACACTATAGCATTTCTGCAAATTAGAAAGGATAAATTAATGGAAAAGTAAAAATAAGACATAAAACATAATTTTCTATTTTTATTGAAAAAAACATTAGGAATTACTAGTAAAGAATTGGCTAAAAGGTATCTTTGAAGTTTTTTAATGAATTATGGCTTTTAAAAAAATAAAAATATGTAGCTTATTTATTGTTCAAATATAATGCATAAAATTTATGCATTCATAGATGGTTGGAGTAAAACTGATCCAGAAATCTTATTGCTGCTACCCTCTTCATTTCTATCTCAGTTATAGCCCTTGACCTTGTTCAAGAAAAATATCTTATTTTGAATTCAGATTTTCCACACAGTAAATTATTTTTAGATTCATTTTAAATTTGAATCAATGTATTATAGATGCACATTTTTTCAGAGTACATGTGATAATTTATAATACATTGATGTAATTTATAAAGATTAAATCAGTGTAATTGGAATATCCATCACTTTAAAAAATTGTCTTTTCTTTATAGTAAAAACATTCAACTTATCTCTTCTAGCTACTTTAAAATACACAGTAGATTATTGTAAACTATAGTCACCCTCCTGACCTATCAAACACTAAGTCTTCTTTCTTCTGACTGTATCTTCTTACCCATTAATCAACCAGTCCTCATATTCCCTGTCTTCTGCCCTTCTGAGACCCAGGTAACCTCCAATATATTCTCCATTTTCACAAGGTCTATGTTCTTTGCCCTGACAAATGAATGAAAACATGTGATATTTATCTTTCCGTGCTTGGCTTCTTTCACTTAAGATAAAGACCTCCAATTCCATCTATGTTGCTACAAATGACAGAATTTCATGACTTTTTATGGCTGAAAAATATTCCATTGTGTATATATACCCCATTTTCTTTATCCGTTAATCCACTGGTGGGCACATGTGTCACTTCCATATTTTGGCTGTTATGAATAGTACTGCAATAACATGGGAGTGCAGATATCTCTTCAATATATTGATTAGGGGGTAGATATATACCTATTTGCAAAATTTCTGGGTTATATTTATTGTTTCTTCAGGAACCTTCATACAGTTTCCCATAGTGGCTGTAATAATTCATATTTGCACCAAGAGTGTATAGGAGTTTCTCTTTTTCTACATCGTTGGCAGCATCCATTATTGCCTGTCTTTTTGATAAAGGACATTTTAACTAGAGTGAGATGATATGTCATTGTAGTTTAGATTTGTATTTCTCTAATAATTAAGAATATTAACCATTTTTTCATATACCTGTTGGCCATTTACATCCTTTCTTTTGAGAATGTCTATCAAATCTTATGCTCATTTTAATTTATTATCATGATTATTATTATTTACTATTGAGCTTTGTGAATTCCTTATGTATTATGATTACTAATCCCTAGTCAGATGGGCAGTTTGGAAATGTTTTATCCCATTATGTGGGAGAAAGTTCACTCTGCTGATTGTTTCCTTTGCTGTGCAGTGGCCAAAGCTTTTGTAATCCCATTTGTCTATTACTGCTTTAGTTACCCGTGCCTTTGTGGTCTTATACAAAACAAAACAAAAAAGTCTTTGCTCAGCAATGTTCTAGAGCATTTCCCCAGTAATTTCAGTCTTATATCATTCTGATTGCTTTTTGTGTATAGTACAAGATAAGAATCTAGTTTTTTTCTTCTGCTTGTGGTTATTCAGTTTTCCCAGCACGATTTATTGAAGAGATTGCCCTTTCCACATTGTATGTCCTTGGTGCCTCTATTGAAAATCAATTGGCTGTAAATGTGTGCATATACGCACACATATACAAAGATACAGACACACACACACACACACACGTATACATGCCTCCAGCTTTGTTCCTTTTGCTCAGGATTTCTTCAAGTACTTAAGATCTGTTGTGGTTTCATTTCAGTGATATGTCTTCTTCTTTTTTTTTTTTTTTTTATTGTAGCGACAGAGTCTCACTTTATCGCCCTTGGTAGAGTGCCATGGTGTCTCAGCTCACAGCAACCTCCAACTCCCAGGCTTAGCTGATTCTCTTGCCTCAGCCTCCCGAGTAACTGGGACCACAGGCGCCCACCACAACGCCCAGCCATTTTTTTTGTTGTGGTTTGGCCAGGGCCGGGTTTGAACCCGCCACCCTCGGTATATGGGGCTGGCGCCCTACCCACTGAGCCACAGGCACCACCTTTGTGGTTTCATTTCAATCAATTTGGGGATTGTTTTTTCTGTTCCTGTGAAGAATGTCATTGGTATTTTGATAGTGATTGCATTGAATCCATAAATTGCTTTGGGTGATATTGTCATTTTTAACAATATTAATTATTCCAATCAATGAGCATGGAATGGAATATCTTTCCAGTTTTTGGTATCCTCTTCTATTTCTTTTATCAATGTTTTATAGTTTTCCTTACATAGATCTTTTTGTTCTATAGTTTTCCTTACATAGATCTTTTACTTCTTTAGTTAAATTGATTCCTAGGTATTTTATATTCTTTGTAGCTATTGTAAATGAGTTGACTTCTTTATTTCTTTTATATATTGCTCATCATCTGCATATACAAACGTTATTGGTTTTTGTATACTCCAACTTTACTAAATCTGTGTACTATTTCTAATAGTTTTTTGGTACCTAAACCGTTTCTAAGTATTAGATCATGTAATATGTGAACAAGGTTAATTTGACTTCTTCCTTCCCCATTTGAATGCTCTTTATTTCTTCCTCTTGTCTAATTGCCCTGGCCAAGACTTCCAGTATTACACAGAATAAATGTGATTAACTTCCTTGAGTTGCACCATTAAGTTGTTTATTTCAAGACTTTCTACTTTTTTTTTTTTATTGAGACTGAGTCTCAATTTGTTACCCTCTGTACGGTGCTATGATGTCATAGCTCACAGCAACCTCCAGCTCTTGGGCTCAAGTGATTCTCTTGCCTCAGCCTCCCAAGTAGCTGAGACTACAGGTGCCTGTCACAATGCCCTATTTATTTTTTTTGTTTAGCAGGCCCAGGCTGGATTTGAACCCACCAGCCCCACAGCATGTGGCCAGTTCCCTAACCACTGAGCTATAGGTGCCCCACCCTCCCACTTCAATATAGTTTTTTATGGCTATAAAGTTCCCTCATAGATTTTTTTTTTTTTGTACCTCATAGATTTTTGTATGTTGTATTTACATTTTAATTTGTTTAAAAACTTTTTAAGGATTTCAGAACTCAGCAAGATGGCAGGTGAGTAACAGCTTCCTTGCAACTGGGCACCATGAGTCTGGGAAAACAAAATTCCAGGCATCTCTGGCTGGTGGGATCTGCCCATAAACATCCCTTTGAGGACACAGGGAGTCAGTGAGAGACTTCTGGACCCCAGGAGGAGGACAAAAGCAGTGGAAAACTGGCAAGTGGTTGCATGTGTTCGTTCGTTCTAATCCCGCCAGCAGCTGTAAGTACAGCAGCAGTGAGATTGCAAACTGGAAAGGCCCTACCTGTGAGCTGCTTTGGTTTTTTTGGACTTGGCACTTAGTTGAACTACCTTTGTAGAACTTGGGCAAGAATACAGAGGATTTAAGCATTGTCTAGGGCCCCAGACTGAGCAACTGAGGCAGAGAGAGCTAATAGTGTTCAGCTGTGGGCCGTGCGGAGCCATTGTGGGAGAAGTGCCCCCAGCAAGTTCCACCCTCTCAGAGCAAGGATTGGGCAGGAGCTAGTAATCTAGTGACTGAGAAACCTAAAGGAGGGGAACGAGATGCCTTGAAGCCTTAGCCCTCAGGGACATAAGTGAGACCAGTTTTAGCATACTGCTTAAGTGGATAGCCACTTCAGGAGTGATCCCAGCGAGAAGCACTTTCCTGGGAAAGCTGCTTAGCCAAGTTTAGCAGTTTAAAGTGCCCTTTACTTGGGCTGAGGAGAGCTTTAGGCTCTTCACTTTAAGCTCTCTGCCCTGTGGAGTTTGAGAAATCAGCAGAGGCCTCCAGCCTCCGTCTTGTACAGGCATATCAGCATTGTGATTAACATCTCATATCCCAGAAGATCACCTGCTCCCCAGACAATATTCAGCAGGATATATATATATATAATTAATAGGGGGAGTGATCCTAGTAGTGTGTAGAACAGAAAATATAATCCAGCGCTTAGCCGTTCTGTTTGGTTTCCCCATCGGGTAATGATAATCAAGGTTGGGATTAGTGAAGCCTCAAATAAGACATAGAACAAGATCAATTCGGAGGCTGTAAAAGTCATAATTAGGAGTGTTTGCAAAGAGATTAGTATCGAGATGTGAAGTTTTTTTCGTGCCAGTGGTTCTTTGCGTAGATGATGTTGGCTGGCTAGGATCATTAATGGAAGTAATCATGTTGTGAGAATAAGGAGGGGGATGGACAGGGTGTCGGAGAAATATACTGAGGTGAAGTCGAGATTATTGGTGGGTTGGTGGAGTAGGTGGAGGCTAACTGAACTAATTATAAGACTATGAATTGTGGCATTAATTCATAGTGTGCGGTGGTGAGAGGACCAGGTTACTGGGAATAGTATAATAGTTGGAATTATGATTTTTAGCATTGTAGGAGGTTTAGGTTCTGGATATAATCTATGCCGTAGGTGTTGGATACCATTACTAGAAGTGCAAGGCCCATGGCAGCTTTGCAAGCAGTGAATACTAGGAGGATGAGAGGGGCAATGTTAGTATGTATATATATATATATATACATACAGTATATATATATATATACTGTTTTATTTGGGTTTTGGGGTTTTTTTTGGTTGTTGTTTTGTTTTTTAATTTCAACATTTTTCCTATAGAGTTTTCTTTTCTTTCTTTCATCATTTTTCTAGTTTTAATATAATTTCCTATTCTTGCCTTTTTCAACAATTAGAACTTCATTTTTGCTAATGTTTCTACCCTTATTATGTGGTCCCCCATCCCCCAATTTTATCCCATAAAGTTTTCTGTTTGCTTGTTTTGGTTTGATTTATAGCATTTTGTCTTTCCTCTCTACTTGGTGGAGGTGGGGTACTGTGTCCAAACAGGCTAGCAAAGAGTTACTGACCTCAAGGGAACCACCCAACTGAGAACCCCCAGAGGTTGGGAGTTTTTAAGGTTGGGTAAAGTACCCTACGGTACCTACCTATATTGCTCTGTTACCCTCTTTCTGTGCCCCTCTTCTTTTTGTCACTATTCCCTTTTACCTACTCCCTCTCCTTTCTCTTTTTTCTTTTCTTTCTTCCTTCCTTCCTTCCTTCCTTCCTTCCTTCCTTCCTTCCTTCCTTCCTTCCTTCCTTCCTTCCTTCCTTCCTTTTCTTCTTCTTCTTCTTCTTCTTCTTCTTCTTCTTCTTCTTCTTCTTCTTCTTCTTCTTCTTCTTCTTCATTTTTCTTCTCTCTTTCTTTTTTCCCTTCTTGCTCTTTAACATTCTCATCCTTCTGGTTCTCTACGAAAAGGATTCATCAAAACCCTCGTCCAGGGGCATGGCAAATTAAAGAATGAGAGAAAGTGAAGGGAAAATTAAGGCAAGGAAACTCATAAAAGAAATAACTCATGAGAAAGAATCAACAGAAAAATCCCAGCAACATGAAAAAACAGTCCAGAGCAACCCTCTCAAGGGACCATGAGGTAGCTACTGCAGAGGATTCCACCTATAAAGAAATGTCAGAAATGACAGAAAGTGAATTTAGAATACAGATGATGAAAACAATGAAGGAAATTATGGAAACAATGAAGGAAACTGCTGATAAAGTGGAAAAATAACTTTCCAAAAAGAGAATCAAATAAGAGATGAATGATATAAAGAATATAAAAAGGATATAGCAGAGCTGAAGGAACTGAAGGAGTCAATTAGGGAACTTAAGAATGCAACAGAAAGTATCAACAACAGATTAGACCATGAAGCAGAAAGAATCTCAGAAATAGAGGACAAAGCTCTTGAGATAACTCAGATAGTTAAAGAGGCAGAAAGGAAGAGAGAGAAAGCAGAACATTCACTGACAGAATTATGGGACTTTATGAAGCATTCAAACATATTAGTTATAGGTATCCCAGAAGAGCAAGAAGAATGCCCCAAAGGAATGGAAGCCATACTAGAGAATATTATAAATGAAAATTTCCCAAATATCACCAAAGATTTTGACACATTGCTTTCAGGAGTATCAGACCCCAGGTCACCTCAACTCTAACCAAGCTTCTCCAAAGCATATTGTGGTGAACCTGTCCAAAGTCAAGACAAAAGAAAAGATTCTGCAAGCTGCCAGGAGTAAGCACCAGTTGACCTACAGGGGCAAATCCATCAGTGTGACTGCAGACTTCTCTAATGAAACTTTCCATGCAAGAAAACAATGGTCATCTACATTTAATCTACTAAAAAGAACAATTTCTAGCCCAGAATTCTATATCCTGCTAAGCTAAGCTTTAAAATTGACAGAGAAATCAAATCTTTTACAAATATACAAACACTGAGGAAATTCACCACAAAACCTGCTCTAAAGGAAATACTTAAACCTGTTCTGCACACTGACCATCACAATGGATAGACAGCAAAGTAAGAACTCAGAAATTAAAGGACAGAACCTAACTTCCACAATGATGCAAAAGATAAAACTAAGCAATGGACTCTCATAAAATAAGATGAATAGAATACTACCACACTTATCAATTATCTCAATAAATGTTAATGGCTTGAATTCCCCACTGAAGAGACACAGATTGGTTGACTGATTAAAAAACACAAGCCATCCATTTGCTGTCTGCAAGAAACACACCTGGCTTCAAAAGACAAATTAAAGCTCTGAGTCAAGTGTTGGAAGACAATTTTTCAGGCAAATGGAATTCAGAAGAAAAGAGGAGTTGCAATCTTATTTTCAGATACATGTGGATTTAAAGCAACTAAAGTCAAAGAAGAAAAAGATGGTCACTTTATATTGTTCAAGGGAAAAATACAAGGAGACATTTCAATTTTAAATCTTTATGCACCCAATTTAAATGCTCCCAGATTCTTGAAACAGACCTTACTCAGTCCAAGCAATATGATACCCTGTAACACCATTATAACAGGGGAATTTAACACTCCTCTTATAGAGGTGGACAGATCCTCTAAACAGAAATTAAACAAAGATATAAGGGACTTAAATGAGACCCTAGAACAACTGTGCTTGATAGATGCATATAGAACACTCCATCCCAAAGACAAAGAATATACATTCTTCTTATCACCCCATGGAACATTCTCCAAAATTGATCATATCCTAGGACACAAAACAAACCTCAACAGAATCAAAAGAATTGAAATTTTACCTTGTATCTTCTCAGACCACAAGGCACTAAATGTGGAACTCAACTTCAACAAAAACATTCAACCCCACACGAAGGCATGGAAATTAAACAACCTTCTGTTAAATGACAGTTGGGTGCATGAAGAAATAAAACAGGAAATCACTAACTTCCTTGAGCATAACAACAATGGCAACACAAGCTACCGAAACCTGTGGGATACTGCAAAAGCAGTTTTGAGAAGAAAATTATTACTTTAGATGGCCACATTCAAAAAATAGAGAGCACATCAACAAACTCACAAGCCATCTTATGGAATTGGAAAAAGAAGAACTAAGCCTAAACCCAGTAGAAGAAAAGAAATATCCAAAATTAAATCAGAGATTAAAGAAATTGAAAAAGAATCATTCAGAAAATTAATGAAACAAGAAGTTGGTTTTTTGAAAAAAATAAATAAAATAGACAAACCTTTGGCCAGACTAACTAGAAGTAGAATAGTAAAATCTCTAGTAACCTCAATCAGAAATGATAAAGGGGAAATAACAACTGATCCCACAGAGATACAAGAGATCATCTCTGAATACTACCAGAAACTCTATGCCCAGAAATTTGACAATGTGAAGGAAATGGATCAATATTTGGAATCACATCGCCTCCCTAGTCTTAGCCAGGAAGAAATAGCGTGTCTGAAAAGACCAATTTCAAGCACTGAGATTAAAGAAACAATAAAAAAGCTTCCAACCAAAAAAAATGCCCTTGTCCAGATGGCTTCACACCAGAACTCTATCAAACCTTCAAGGAAGAGCTTATTCCTGTACTGCAGAAATTATTCCAAAAAATTGAGGAGGAAGAAATCTTCCCCACCACATTCTATGAAGCAAACATCACCCTGATACAAAAACCAGGAAAAGACACAACTAAAAAGGAGAATTTCAGACCAATTTCACTCATGAATATAGATGCAAAAATTCTCAACAAAATCCTAGCCAATAGATTACAGCTTAAAAGTCATACATTATGATCAAGTAGGCTTCATCCCAGGGATGCAAGGCTGGTTTAACATACTCAGCCCATAAACGTTATCTACCATATTAACAGAAGCAAAAATAAGGACCATATGATCCTCTCAATAGATGCAGAAAAGCATTCAATAAAATCCAGCATCATTTTCTAATTAGAACACGGAAGAGTATAGGCATAGGGGGCACATTTCTGAAACTGATTGAAGCTATCTATGACAAACTCACAGCTAATATTACTGAATGGAGTAAAACTGAAAGCTTTTCATCTTAGAACTGGAACCAGACAAGGTTGTCCTCTGTCACCATTATTTTCAACGGAGTGCTGGAAGTTCTAGCCAATACAATTAGGCAAGACAAGGAAATAAAGGGAATCCAAATGGGAGCAGAGGAGGTCAAACTCTCCCTCTTTGATGACAACATGATCTTATACTTACAGAACCCCAAAGACTCAAACACAAGACTCCTGGAAGTCATCAAAAAATACAGTAATGTTTCAGGATATAAAATCAATGTCCATAAGTCAGTAACCTTTGTATACGCCAATAACAGTCAAGATGAGAGGCTAATTAAGGACACAACTCCCTTCACCATAGCTTCAAAGAAAATGAAATACCTAGGAATATACTTAACAAAGGAGGTGGAGGACCTCTATAAATAAAATTATGAAATCCTAAGAAAGGAAATAGCAGAGGATATTAACAAATGGAAAAACATACCATGCTTTTGGCTGCGAAGAATCAACATTGTTAAAGTATCTATACTTCCCAAAGCCATCTACCTATTCAATGACATTCCTATTAAAATACCAACATTGTACTTTCAAGATTTGGAAAAAATGATTCTGTGTTTTATATGGAACCAGAAAAAGCCCTGTATAGCTAAGGCAGTTCTTAGTAATAAAAATATATCTGGGGGCATCACCATACCAGATTTGAGGCTACTACAAAGCCATAATGGTCAAGACCGCATGGTACTGGCAGAAAAATAGAGATATAGATATTTGGAATTGGATACAAAACCAGGAAATGAAACTAACACCTTACAACCACCTAATATTGGATAAACCAAACAAGAACATACCTTGGGGGAAAGACTCCCAATTCAATAAATGGTGTTGGGAGAACTGGATATCCACATGTAAAAGACTGAAACTGGACTCATATCTTTCTCCACTCACAAAAAAATGATTCAAGATGGATAAAGGACTTAAATTTAAGGCATGAAACAATAAAAATCCTCAAAGAAAGCATAGAAAAAACACTGGAAGATATTGGCCTGGTGAAAGACTTCATGAAGAAGACTGCCGTGGCAATTGCAACAGCAACAAAAATAAACACATGGGACTTAATTAAACTGAAAATATTCTGTACAGCTAAGGAAACAACAACCAAAGCAAATAGACAACCTACACAATTGGAAAAGATATTTGCATATTTTGAATCAGACAAAAGCTTGATAACTAGGATCTATAGAGAACTCAAATTAATCCACATGAAAAAAAGCCAACAATCCCATATATCAATGGGCAAGAGACATGAATAGAACCTTCTCTAAAGAAGATAGATGAATGGCTAACAAACACATGAAAAAATGCTCATCATCCCTAATTATTAGAGAAATGCAAATCAAAACCATCCTGAGATACCATCTAACCCCAGTGAGAATGGCCCACATCACAAAATCTCAAAACTGCAGATGCTGGCATTGATGTGGAGAGTAGGGAACACCTTTACACTGCTGGTGGGACTGCAAACTAGTGCAACCTTTTTGGAAGGAAGTATGGAGAACCCTCAAAGAACTCAAGCTAGACCTCCCATTTGATCCTGCAATCCCATTACTGGGCATCTACCCAGAAGGAAAAAAATCCTTTTATCATAAGGACACTTGCACTAGACTGTTTATTGCAGCTCAATTTACAATCACCAAAATGTGGAAACAGCCTAAATGCCCACCAACACAGCAATGGATTAACAAGCTTTGATATATGTACACCATGGAATACTATTCAGCCATTTTAAAAAATGGAGACTTTACATCCTTTGCATTAACCTGGATGGAAGTGGAACACATTATTCTCAGCAAAGCAACGCAAGAATGGAGAAGCATGAATCCTATGTAGTCAATTTTGATATGAGAACAATTAAGGACACAGTGGGGGTAGGGGAAGGGGAGAGAAGAGAGAGAAAGAAGGAGGGAGGGGTGGGAAAAGGAAGAGCAGAGAAAGGGAAGAAGGGAGGGGGTGGGGTCTTGGTGTATGCCACACCTTTTGGGAGCAAGACATAATTGTAAGAGGAACTTTACCTAACACATGCAATCAGTGTAATATGGTTTCTTGTACCCTCAACGAATCCTCAACAATAAAAAAAAAAAAAGAAAAAAATATATACATGGTGTCCATAAAGTTCATGTGCAATTTACTATGTTAAACTATTTTAAATTGAACACAAACTTTATGTTCACCTTGTATTTGCCTTTGGGGTTTCATACTAAAATTATAGAATTTCATACCAAAATTATAGTATTAGAATATTTTGAGTTTTTCCATGTACTCAATTTTACCAGTGGGTTTTATAACTTCAAATATTTTCTTTTTGCACATTTTTTTCTTTCAGATGAGAGAACATCCTTTATCATATTTTTTAAGATGAGTGTGGTAGTCATAAATTCTCTCAGTTTTTGTTGGGGAGGGTTTAGGGATGAGGATACAGACTTATCTCTCCTTTACATTTGAAGTTTAGGCTTGCTGAATATAGTATTCTTGACTATATATTTTTTCCTTTTGGCAGTTCAAAAATGTTGTCCCACTCCTTCCTGGCCTATGTGGCTTCTGTTGAGAATTTTATTTCCGGATGAATCGGAGTTCCTTACATACTATTTGTGTCCTTTTCTTGTTTTAAAGCCCACTCTTTGTCCTTATTTTCTAAAAGCTTGTTTATTATATGCCTTGGTGTAGTCTTGTTTGGGTCAAATCTTTTTGGTGGTCTATGATTTTTCTCTGCCTGGATATTAATCTTTTTTTTAAGTTTTAGAAAGTTTTTTGTTATTTTTTTGGATAAGCTTTCTACACCTTGCTCTTGCATAATTTCCTCTTGAACATTAATATTTTTTAGATTTGATCTTTTGAGGTAATTTTTTACATCATTCAGGTGATCTTTTTTTCCATTGCTCCTTTTTCCCCATTTTTCCCCTCTGATTGTGTGTTTTCAATAGGCTGATTTCAAGCTCACTATTTATTTTCTTTGCTTGATCCATGCTGCTGCTATAAGACTTTAATGACTTTTCAGTTCAGTAAATGTATTTTCTGTTCCAAAATTTGTTTAATTTTTTTCCATTATATCAATGTTTTTGTTCAATTTCTCTGATAGATTTCTAAATGCTTTTATTTATTATCTTGAAGATTTCCAGGTTTCTTTAAACCTATTATTTTGAATTCTTGGTCAGAGACCTTGCATATTATCATCTTATTAGGGTTAGTCACCTTTCTTTGCTTTGTGCATTTGGGAAGGTCAAGGTTCTCTGTTTGCTATTTTTTCCTATGGATGCACATTTGTGTCTTTGCATTGGAGGATTAGTCATTCACTCCAGTCTTCTCTTTCTGGGTTATTTTGTTTTTTACCAGCTATGTTTGCTTTAAGATTCTTGGTACTTTATCTGTTGATTTTCTTTCTTTTTTCTTTCCCCTCCCCCACTATGTTGCTGTTTCCTTTTTAGCACTAGATGGCACCTTAAGCCCAGTTTTGCCTTGGTTCTGGTAACAATCACAGTGCTGCCAGTCACAAGTAGGGACAGTTCCAAGGAGACTATTCCAATAGTGTGAGAAGGCTGGCTAAGTATTTGTATCCAGGGGAGCTGGAAAACTAACCTCCTACAGCATGGTGCTGCTGAACAGCCACTCTGACTTGGCATCTCCTTTTGCCATGCAGAGCAGAACTTCCATGGCTGAAAATGGTAGTTCTACCTCCCTACTTTGTCTCTGGTGTCCTCAGTGATGTTTCTCCATTTAGACACTCCTGATGCTTCTTGTAGGTTGTGCAGGAAGAGGTCTTTTTTCCAGTTAACCCAAGATGGTGGGGAAGATTGTTTTTCACCTCACCTTCACATTTTCCAGGATAGAAATTGTGAGCTGAGTGAAAATTTACTACTTGATGCAGGGAAGATTGGGAGAAGGAGTGTCATGAATATGGAAGTCCAATTCTTTTACCATCTGCTCAGTTTTTTCACTTCTCTGTTGTTCCAGGAACTATATTCTCCTCATCATTTAACTCTGAGATATTACTGATGATAATTTTGATGATGTATATATACATATTTTTTTTTTCCTGTGTGGGGAAATGAAGCCATCTGCTTTTACACTGCCATTTTGTAGCCAGAAATCACAGGTAAATAAATTCTGGAGCCACTGACTATACAAGGCAGATGGAAGTTGCAGATGACATAACATTGTCATCATTCCCAGAAGGCTAGAATCACTTCATTAACCTTAGAGGATGTCCTTACCAGTCCAAAAGCAAATGTAGTAGAGAAAGAACAAACCAGGCCCATTTCAGGTTTTCTGAAATAAGACATTGAAATTGCTATCAGTAAGTAGAAACATGGTTATCTACCCATGTAGGAGACACTAGGAATTTTAAAAGAAATGAGATTATTATAATTTCTGAAAAGCAACAACAATGATAAATATAAAAAACAGGAAGTTTTAGTCTCAAAAAATGAAGGAAAAAGAAAAGAAAAGAGAAATGCCAAGTCTATTAAAACGAAGGCATGGAAGTGTTTTAGGAAAGAATCAAAGGGGCCACAAAGGTGAGTATTTACTGCTTTTCCCTCTGATCAGGTCTACTCTTGAGTAGAATAGATGATACCGAATTCACATTTAACTGACAATTTGTTGTTGTTGTTGTTACCAAAAAGAATAGACAGATAAGACATAATGTTATCCACCCAGATAAGGGTCATACCTGCTGAGGGGAATTTCATTTTTTTAAAAACGTGATGTACTTGGGGGGAAAATGAACATCCTAGAACATTGAAGAATGAAAGAATTCAGCATATTTTCTGATATTCACCAATAATACTATATTCCTAACAAGCTATTCTAAGCACAGATAACACATTAAAAAAGCCCCCATTTTAGATACCTAATCCATCCCTTCATAATAACAATAGTTCATTTATGTGGGCAGTGCCTTCATGACCTAATGGCCTCTTAAGTTCCCACCTCACAACATGGCATTGGGGATTAAGTTTCTAATCCATAAATCTTAGGAAGCATAATCAAATCATAGCACCTACTCAACTCACAAGGAAGAACCTGAGTACACAGTTTATTTTTGAGGTGAGAATTAAGACGGAGGGATAGGGAACGAGAGACCTTAAGGAAGGAAAGACTAAAGCAGGAATGCATTTTCAAGAGTACTGCAGTAGGCATTTCCAGTCCTTTCTGCATTTGTTTTTGTTTTGTTTTACACAACCTTCCAGAACCTTAGATAAATTTACAAAATATTTCCCAGAAATGTTCACTGAAATGATTGGCACTGAAGCATTTAGACCCTGGTTCTGTCCCCAGTTTTTTAAGAAAATCCCCCGGAGATATTAACATACTCATGTTTAGTGTGCTCCCCACAACTTCAAAAAATGGCCAGAGACAGAAAAGTGGAGCAGGCATGTGAGGTTCAACTGTTGCTATGGACTGAGTATTTGTGTCCCTCTAAAATTCATATGTTGAAGCCTTGATTCCCAGCGTAATGTTATTTGGAGGTAGTGTTTTGGGGAGCTTAGCAGGTTCAGATGAGGTCACATGGAATGTGAATTGGAACCCCCATAATGGGTGCCTTTCTAAAGAGATGAAGAAGCCCAAGAGCTCTCTCTCTGTTCTCCTCGATTCTCTCTGCTTCTCTCTATTCTTTGTCTCTTCACCATATGAGAAAACCAAGAAGAAGGCACTCAATAGAAGCCAACCATACTGACACCTTGATCTTGGACTTCATAGTCTCCAGAACCATGAGAAATAAATGTTGTTGTTTAAACCACCCAGTCTCTGGTGTTCTTATTATAGCAGCTGAGCTAAAATAACAGTCATCAGGCATGAGCTGCTGACCAGAGCCACACACGTGAGCAAGAGGTAGCTCTTGGGCAACACACAGTACTCATTCTTTCCTTCACATTCTCACTCCTCCCCTCCTGCTCAGCACTACTGTAGGTGAGTGAATAATACAGAAGAATGAATTCAGGTTCCACAATAGGGCACATGCCAAACTGATGCCAACGAAGACTTGCAGCTGGGGTGACAGATAATTATTCTATAAGATGATGTTCTCAAGATAAAGGACCCTGCAACTGATACTGGTTTTCCTCAGAGATAAGAACTATAAGAAACTTACATTCCTGTTACCAAAATAGACAACTATCTTTGGAAGAAATCAAATAGATCAGTTATTGCAGAAGTTCACTATGAAAGCTTTTTGAAGGCAGAAATTATCTCATCTTTTTAAAATCCCTTATAGCACCTAATACCTTACATTGTAACACCATATGTGCCAGCTGTTAACAATTACATATGGCTGATGGAACACCCATGCATCACGAAAGCCACTCGCGTTGCCTTAGGTCAAGTTCATTCCTCTCTCTCGGCATTTATCATGTTATACTTTAAACATCTTCTTGTTTGTCTCTTTCCTCCACTAGATCAGGAGCTTACTAAGAGCAGAGAGTGTGGGCGGCACCTGTGGCTCAAAGGAGTAGGGTGCCAGCCCCATATGCCAGAGATGGTGGGTTCAAACCCGGCCCTGGCCAGAAACTGCAAAAAAAAAAAAAAAAGCAGAGAGTGTTTCATCGATTTATTCCTAACACATAGACCACTGCATCTTGCTAATGGCCTCTCAGTAAATATTTAATTAATGAATTAATATTTAAGGTCTGTTCTTGAAGATGTATTTATTTGGCAAAGGTTTTACTTTCCAAAGAAGTCTTTTTTCATACCAATGTTCACATTATTGTATAAAACTTTCATTTCACTTCTGTTTTTAAAGCACAATGTTTATACCTGCATCATATTTGGTAAGTTGGGGTTAGGGTCAAATGGATGTCAGGGTGTTAGGAAACATCTATACTTTCCAATATGGGAGCCACTAGCCAAAAATGACTGTTTACATTTAGAATTAAATAAACTAAATTAAAAGTTCAGGTCCTCAGTCACATATTTCAAGTGCTCAATAGCCACATGATACTAGTGGCTACCCTACTGGATGGCACAGATTATAAAGTATTTCTCCCATCAGGATAGAGGGTTTTACTGGACGGTGCAATCATTGCAGAGAACTTGGCAGAAAAGCTCAGCTTCTGTGGAATGGACCACGGAGTTCTAAGTTGATCTGGACATTGCTGCTCCCACCAATACCCTATTTTCAAATAAAGCTTTTGCCCACAAGGTGCCTGTGAGCTTGAGCAGCTCAGCCCACCAGCCCCAACCTCCAACAGAGATCTGGTCAGGAAGCACAGAATGGGGCAGAGATGAAGGTTCAGCATGAAAGCCCCAAAAGGCTATATTTGCTCTTCCTCCGTGCAAAGGAGGAAGGTATTATTTCTGCTAAATTCTCTTCAGTGCATTTGGAAAACCGAGCTAAAACCCTAGGATGACCCTTCCTATTTATATTTAGTGACAGATCAAGGGAACATGATCAGTAGATACTGTCTGTAAAGAATTTGTAAGCAATGTTATTCTCTCTGAATAGACTCTATTTGCTGCATGTTTCTCTGTGACCTGGGTTCCTTCCTATGGTAAATACTATGCTGTTGCCTAAACTATGCAACCTTTGGAATTTCATTTATGAACCTTAGTTCTTAAAGGAAATACTGCAACATATTTCCTAGGTTACAGTGGCCCTATATTGCACTTTAGGTTGAGCTTTATATTAAGATATTGGATCTCAGGTGACCTCTAGCTTAACCTCTAAAGTCTTAAACCAACTGAGTCAAGGTAAGAAATGTCAGGTAAAGTCCACCATTTCTCCTCAATGCTGAAGTCGACAAAACCACTGGAGTTTATGAACCAGAGGCCAAGACATACTCCCTACTAGGAAGTAAATTAGCAATGAGGGTCCAGTTCCTATTATTTTTTAAAAAGATGGGTAAACAAAGCCTATTCCATGCTAAAAAAAAAAAAAAAAAAAAAAAAAAAAACCATTTTTTTCTTTTTGGGGTAATCAAAAACTAAAAATCCTGCAAAATATACTGAAGATTTCTGGTAAATCCTAGAGCCCTGCTATGGAGTAAAGCCCCATATGTAGATATAAATGGATCCTCCTGTGGCTTGTAGTCACAGGCTCCCAAACAACTTCGTGTTTATTACACTTTAACCAACACCACATTTAGATGCTATCATCAAGATAAAGACAGGACTTAATTGGAGGATGGAAATTTCCTTCTTGTTAGTCAAATAATACTTTTATTTGTTGAAAGTTGTAATCACTGTATTTCTTTCCTTTTCTTTTGTGCGTGCACAGGCATGTGTATGTATGTGGGCACTCCCGTGTTTGTGTGTGTGTGAATGTGTGTGTGAGAGTGTGTGAATGTGGGAGTGTGTGTGATTGTGTGTGTGAGTGTAAGAATGTATGTGATTGTGTGTGTGTGAGTGTATGTGTGACTGTGTGTGTGAGTGTGAGAGTGTGTGTGACTGTGAGTGAGTGTGTGTGTATGAGCATGACTGGGTGTGTGAGGGTGTGTGTGTGTGTGTGTGTGAGTGTGTAATCATGTCATCCTAGTTCTCATCTTCATCTTTGACTCCTTTTATTCCCATAATTTTATGCACCTCTGCTCTTCTCAGAAATAGATTAGAATCCACATCCTCTTGGAAATCATCTTTGACTTACCATGTCAAACTTCCATTAAACCCCCCAATTAGTTTTACTGAACCAATTTCTGTGAAACGAATGAGGGGACATTTTTGAGTTTGGTATGTATAGCTGTTTCTGTTTCAAATTTATCTACATCAAGACTTATTAGGGATTAACTGGATAATTATCACATCATAGTTACAAGATACATAAAACATGTAATAATTCCAATTATGAGCAAGTCCCCAGTAGGTGGAGCATAAATAACAAAAGCAACAAGGGTATAAATGCTTCTTAAGAATATTTTACCTTAATGTAAAACCTCTTTCTGATGCCAAAGTATAAGTTTAAGACCTCTCAATATGGATAAAGGAAAGAACTAAATTTTCGAATTACAATTTATAAAGATCATCAAGGGTGAAAAAAGAATTTATGTACATATTCATAAATTTCTACAAAGTTTTCTTTTTTATGTTAAAATAGGTCAATGAAAATATGATTTGAAGAACTGGTGCTTCTTAAAAATCAGATTTTGAATGGTCAACAGCAAGCTTGAATCAATTACTTACTATGATACATGGCAAATAACATAGAGACCCCAAAAGTGTGTAATTACTTTTGATTTTCTATCCCATGGACATACCCAGTTTCCCTGAAAATAAGACAGTGTCTTATATTAAGGTGTGCTCCCAAAGATGTGCTAGGTCTTATCTTCAGGGGACATCTTATCTTTCCTGTGGGTAGGTCTTATTTTTGGAGGATGACTTATTTTCGGGGAAACAGGGTAGTAACTTCTTTTGATTTTCGATACCATGGCATAGTAATTTCTTTTTATTTTCTACCCCATGGACATCAGTGCTTACTTTATTTGTAATCTTCTGATTGGGCTGGAGTTACCAAGAATGAAGTTCAACCCAGCTGAAGGAGGGTAGCTCAGCACTCTTCCCATTTGGTCTTTCTTAACGAAAAATTAGTCTGGATTAGTTCCTGAGTCCTCCCTATGGGCCTACAGTCAGTGGCAACAGAAAGGGAAAAAAAAAGTCTTGATGTTGGCAATATCAGACTAAGAAAAACAACACCCCAGCCTAATTACAAGCACCCTGAAAACTTAGAACACCTCGTGACTGGGAGAACATACCAACTTTCCTGTAACAAACAATAGCAAATCTCAATTTCTCTCATTGTTATTTGAGATAAAAGATGATCTCTCTTTAAGGTGTATCCTAGTGCAGTTTAGTCCTCTGATCAGAAAGCATGGTTACAGACTAATCATATCCTCATTCAGTGAACAGCCCTATGAGTTCCTCTAATGTGCCTTAGCATTCAGGCATATTCTTTCCATCTTTTGCACTACCTGAAATCTGTCAGTATAGACAAGAAGCTAAGACATGCCATAAAGTTTACTATACCTGGAAAAACAACTAGCATGTGGAACTCTCTCTCCTTCAATAAATACTGAGAGCTGTGAGTGCTATTTTCAGCCCTGATCACCAATACAAAAAATTTTGGATTCTAAGCTTAAATCTTTCATCAACTTCTTCTGCCATTCAAAAAAGTATTTAACTTTTCTAGGCCTCAGATTTCTAATCTTTGAAGTGAGATTCATGGTTTAAACTCCTTCCAGCTCTACATTGCATCGTTCTCTACTTATTTTCAATCTGTGTGGTTAAATGGCATCTTTGTTCTAAAAAGAGTGTACATTCTCCCAAAGAAATAATAATTCTCAAATTATATTTCACAACACCCAGACAGTGTAAGGCAAGCTGTGCAAGTCAAGTGCATACAAATGATAGTTTTCAAAGACACTGCTGTCAGGATTGAGATCCTGGTTGAGCTCTTAGTCACATTGCCTCATCGTGTTTGTTTAGTCAATGTTTTGAAGTGAGGTGGGCAGCCAACAGGTCAAATAAAAACTATTGGAATAATTGTGTAATATTTTAGTCTTGAGTCAGAAACTTGCCTTGTGACCTATCAAATCAATATTAGGTCTGGAAAGAGACCAGTTTTCCCAAGGAGAAATATAGAATTCTAATTTCAGTCTTTCATCAATTCAATTATTTAGACTGCTGAGCACATGTAATCATTTGAACTATTGTTCAATGAAAGTTCATTCTGCCTCGAGGCATTTCCCTGCCCCAGTGATGTTAGACTTGGCCATGAGACCTGCTTTAGCCAATGCAATGTCAGCAGGGATGGCAAAAGCAGAGCTCTCACAAATGTTTGCATGTCTTGGCTTGATGTTTAGACTTCAGTGATCTGACATGAGTAGAGCATGTTCTGGACAGTCACTACTGTCAGCACAGAAAGCAAAAAAAGAAGAAAATATATGAGGAACCGAACTGTATCCAACCCACAGTCTAGAATGAACTCATCTAACTTGCAGCTTGAAGTAAAGCTGCCTAGCTGATGTGAGTTTAGATCAACCAAACTCAGCTGACCCAAAGATTCTTGGAGCATAAGAAAGAACATTATGTCTGAAAGCCACTAATTTTGATTTGTTATGCAGGATTTTGGGGGCAATACCTCATCAACAAAATGTGGATCTCATATAATAATATATATTGGTACATTTCCAGGGCAGGAATTATTCATTTCTGCTTTTAATATGACTGTTCAGAACCTAAGTTTCCCAAAATTCTAGACAGAACTCAAAATATTTTAGCCTAGAAAGATGGAAATAAGATTAGTGAAAAAGGTCAAATCAAAGCTCTTTTCATGACAATAAGGTAAAGCAGGAATCAGGAGATCAGGACTGAAGTCTCAACCTAGTGCTACCACCATTGTGATTTCAGCAAATCAACGAATTCTTCAGAAACCCATTCACTCTTATACAAGGGAAGAGTAGGCTTTTCCTTTACCTCACACCTGTTTAAAGGTAGACTGTAAATGACTATGACTCGGTGCAGGGGTCCTCAAACTTTTTAAACAGGGGGCCAGTTCACTGTCCCTCAAACCATTTGAGGACCAGACCATAGTTTAAAAAAAAAACTATGAACAAATTCCTATGCACACTGCATATATCTTATTTAGAAGTAAAAAAACAAAACAGGAACAAATATAATCACACCACCTCATGTGGCCTGCGGGCTGCAGTTTGAGGACCCCTGCAACTCTAAATAACTCTGATAGACCATAAACCTAACTCAAAAAGCATAAGAATCACAAACTTCTAGGAGGAAATCTTTGTAATTTGGGGGTAAGTGAACATTTTTTAAAATATGATATTAAAATCACAGTCTAGAAGACAAAAAATACTTTACTTAAAATCAAGAAAATTTTGCTTTATAAAACATGAATGTTAAAGAATGAAAAGACGAGCCACAAACTGGGAGAAGATGTTTGCCAATCTCATTTCTGACAAAGCTCTTAAACCCAGAATGCACAAAGAACTCCCAAGCTCAACAAGAAAACAATAACCCAATATAAATAACAGGTAAGACTCTAAACAGATATAAGGATGGCCAAGGAGCTCATGATAAGATACTCAGCATCCTCTGAGATCAGCTTGAGGAACACCTCAAAAGCCATTTCGTAAGTGTGCATCTCATTACATTAGTGTTTGCATATTTACTGTGTTGCCCTAATCATTACAGAAATACAAATTAAAATCACAATGAGATATCATGTTTGTTAAAACATTGACAATTTTAGCAAAACAAATTGGTGATAACAGATGCTGACTAGGATGGTGAGCTAGAGCCCTCATGCATTGTGGTTAGGAATGTCCTTTGGGAAACCAGTTTGGCAGTTTATTGCAAAGTTAAACATACACTTCGCCTATGACTCAGACAACCCACTCCATTAAAACGTATGTTCACACAAATACCTGCACACAAATGTTTATAGCTTTATGAATTCAAATGTTTATAGTTTTATTCAAGATGACAAAATAACAATCCAGATGTACTTCAACCAGATATCCTTTACGGGGCATCTAGATTTTATTTAACCCATAAAATCAAATACTATTCAGTAACCAAGTGAAGCACACTATTGATTTACTTTAAAAATGGAAGAGCCTCAAATGTTCTTGGTAAAGTAGAAGAAGCCAGTCACAATATACTACATATTCTCTGATACCATTTATGTGACATTCTGAACAAGGCAAAACTATAGAGACAGATAACAGATTAGAAGTTACCAGAGGTTGGAGGGTGGAAGAAAAGTTTGTTGTTGTTGTTTTCTATTTTTATTTTTTGAGACAGACCTCACTTTGTCACCCTCTGTAGAATGCTGTGGCATCATAGCTCACAGCAACATCAAAGTCTTGGGCTCAAGAGATTATCTTGCCTCAGTCTCCCAAGTAGCTGGGACTACAGGCACCACCACAATGCCTGGCTATCTTTAGAGATGGGGTCTTACTCTTGCTCAGGCTGGTCTGGAACTCATGAACTTAAGAGATCCACCTACTTTGGCCTCCCAGAGCACTAGTATTACAGGTGTGAACCACAACACCAACCCTGGAGGAAAAGTTAACTACAAAAAGATTGTACAAAAGAATTGTGGGGGCGGGGGGGGGAGTTGTTCTGTGTCACAACTATGGGTGAAAACATAACTCTATGCATTTATCAAAATCCATAGAATTATATACCACAAAAAGAATTTCATAGTATACAAATTAATAATTTAAAAATCACTTAAAAATTGAAAAAATCAGAAAGTACTAGGCTAGAAGACCTTCAATATCCCTTCTGGACCTAAATATCAATAAGATACATACCCATTTTCTTTTATATCCTTTGTATGCTGATTCTTTTGCTATGAGTGAAAAACGTCTTTTCAACCTATTTTAGGTTTTACATTTGCATGGCCATCCTGAAATATCTTCTGAAATACTTTTGGAACACTGCTGCAAGTTGTATTACATAGTATTTTCTCTAGATGAACATCAGGCAATTGAACATTGGCCAGCCCATAGTATGTTTAGGATAGTGTTTGTAGTGGGCACCTGTAGATTTCAGATAACCACAGCCATGAAGCTAGTTCATGAAAAAGAATTTGAGTAGCCAGTGGGCGTTCTGTTTGTATGAAGAGCCCATGTGTCTTCTGAAGAGGGAATCTCTATTTTAATTTAAGAAAAAACTGAAGAAGCCTATTTCTTGCACAGGACATGTTCCTTTAAATGTGACATGAGAGCAAAGGCAAGGTGTTTTCCTATACTTTATTTTGTTTAGACAGAGTCTCACTCTGTGCCCTGGGAAGAGTGCCATGGCTTCATAGCTCACAGCATCTTCAAACTCTTTGTCTCAAACGATCTTGCCTCTGCCTCCCAAGTACCTGGGACTATAGGCATGCATCACAATTCCAACCTAGTTTTTCTTTCTTTCTTTTTTTTTATTTTTTAGACAGAGTCTCGTTTTGTCACCCTAGGTAGAGTGTCATGATGTCATAGCTTATAGCAACCTCAAACTCTTGGGTTCAGTGATTCTCTTGCCTCAGCCTCCCAAGAAGCTGGGACTATAGCTTCCCACCACAATGCCTAGCTATTTTTAGAAAGGGAGTCTCACTCTTGCTCAGGCTGGTCTCAAACTTATGAGCTCAGGCAATCTACCCACATCAGCCTCCCACTGTGCTAGGATTACAGGTGTGAGCTACTGCACCCATCCTTGTTTTTTTCTATTTTTAGTAGAGACAGGGTCTTCCTCTTGCTTAAGCTGGTCTCAAACTCCTGATTTCAAGCAATGCACCTGCCTCAGCCTCTCAGAGTGCTAGGATTACAGGCGTGAGCCACCATACCCAACCTTCTCTTACTTTTCCGATCCTGATCCAGATGCCTCTCTGGTAATTGGCTTGCAAGAAAGCCCCAAAGATTTATGCTTCCTGATATGTTTACCCCGGTTTGGTCTCTTCCTTTACTGTACCAGGGTCAATCTCTGTGACCAAAAGCATTCAAGAGAAGTGATGACATGTTCCACAAAGATCAGGTTACAAGGTACATGTGAAACTTAGTAAATGTAGAATATAAATGTCTTAACACAATAACTAAGAAAATGCCAGGAAGGCTATGTTAACCAGTGTGATGAAAATGTGTCAAATGGTCTATAAAACCAGGGTATGGTGCCCCATGATTGCATTAATGTACACAGCTATGATTTAATAATAAAAGGAAAAATCAGGTTACAAAACACTTCGTCTTCTTACTGACACCCTCTTGCTCTTGGATCACTCTGGGAAAAGCTGTGTCTTGAGCAGGCAAGGAACTGAAGCCTCCTGCCAGCACCTATGTGAGTCATCTTGGAAGTGAACCCTCCCCACGTCATGATATCAGATGATTCAATAGACCTGCTGATAGTCTTAACTGCAACTTCCTGAGAAACCTTAAGCCAGTATCCCCCACCTAAGCTGCTCCCAGATGCATGACCAAGAAAACTACAAGATAATAAAATTTTATAGAGGCTAATTTATTATACAACAATTGATAAATAATATAATAATATTCCTTCATACCAGGTCAGATCATTAAGTTCACAAACTCATCCTAGAAAAAGTGCTACATGCCTCATTGCTGAATGTCACCACAGTCGCCTGTGAAGTACACCCTTTGGCCATCTGGTGACTAAACAATGAGGACACCTCTAATGGACACTCCAGGAAAACAATTCCAAAATTCTTTGAAGGGTAGACTAGGCTCTGCATCATTACCTAGCTTCCCAAGGGGAATACCTCAAAAGTGACCCTGGCAATATTCAGCAATGACATATGTAGCACTTTTTCTAGGATAAGTTCTAGAACTTAATTGTCTGATCTGTACACATACCGAACCAAATGACCTGGATTGTTGGCCCTGCCAAGTTGTTTCTCCTGAGTTAACTCTGCTAAAGATCATGCTACTGGATACTTTTACTTACAGTTTTGTTTGCTTGATCTACTTTAGATCTTTATCATTAGTAGAGATGCAGATACTTTGTTGTCCAGATTATTCATGATTCTGCATTTGTGAAAGGTTTTAATTCCGTTTGCTCATCTGCTCTTATGTTTTTCCTGCATTCCTACTATATTTTACATATCTGCTTTAACATCTATGGAAGATTATAAATGTCCATAATTTTTTTGAAGTGAGTCTTGGTGTCTGTTTGCTCTCTTTCAAATCCAGGCCTGGTTATAACTTCTTTGACCGATAGATCATGGAGCTGACACTATGCCAGTTCTGGTCCTAGCTTTGTAAAAACCTTGCAACTTCCCCTGTATTCCCTTGACCCATAAGTAATGATGCAAGAGGCCCATCTGCCCTTCTGGAGAGACCATGTAGAGAGGTTCTGAAACTTCATGGCAAGAGGGGTGTCCAGATGAGCCTGGTCTTCCAGTCACTTCTCCCAAAATGTTGGGTGCGACTGTATCTGCCACAGACCTTCTGGACCAGTCTCACCCACAGGAACACCAACTAACTTTTGTTAATGCCACAAGAACAAGGGAACTGCCTTTCAATTCTACCCAAATCCATAACCCTCAATATTGTGAGAAGTAATACAACCATTGCTGCTTTAGTCATTAGGTTTTATGCTATACATAAATATATATTATTAAATATAATTGTACAATCATAGAAGTACAGACATAATTCTATATGTATTTTATAAAAATATGTCACCAGAATGTTATGTATCAGTGATCTGCCTTTTAGTCATATGTGTTTTTAATGTATATTACTTCTTAAATTTTTTGTATAGATTCAAACAAGTTCTAAGTTCTAATATTTTTCATTTCTTCTAGTAATTATATTTTTAAAATTGCATCTTTTTTCATGCTCAACATTTTTTCACTGATTTCAGCATCTTTTTTTATTTTAAATCACTTATTGTTCTTCTGCATTTTTATAAGAAAATGTATTCTTTATACTTTAAGTTTTATTTGTGTTTAGTCTTTTAAAAAGTTACACCTAGTGGTTAAAACTGGAGATCTGGGGGGTATTTGAGGGACTAAAAAAATTCTCATTTTTAAATAAATATATACTTTCTGTAGTTTGAAGCTGTATACAAGAAGTACATTTGTATAGTGTTTTATACTTGAAGGAAAAAAAGGCCAAACATCTAACCTATTTATCCTTAAATAGAGTTTTTATTTTTTGTGTTTTATCCTTTATAGTGTTTTATTTCTACATTCATACTTAGCTTTAGTTAAGGTTTCACTTTTATTGGCAACTTAGTACATCTACATTCCACTCCTGAAAAACCAGAACATATAACAAATTCTTTGATATAAAAGCATCACAGAAACCCAATGATGCAAAATAATATTTGAGAAAGCTTCCCTGAATGACATGAAATGTATCCTTTTCCATCTTAAGGGGTCTAAATCTTATTCCTAAATGAATCCAATTTATTAAAGAACTGTATGTATTGTGTATTGAAAAATTGGGCACTGGTATTATGTTTTGTTAAAAGATATTACATTATGAAACGCACTGTAATAGTTACGAATTTCTAAGTAACCAATTGCCACAAAACTTAGCTTAAAATAACATGTATTCATTAGCTCCCAGTTTTTATGGATCAGGAATCAATGTGGGCATGACTTAACTGGGTCTTCACAAGGATGTAATCAAAGTGTTTATTTGGGCTGAATCTCATTTGAAGATTTAACTGGAGAAGCATCTCTTTCCAAGCTCCTACAGACATTGGCAGGATTTAGTCTCCTATTCACTATTGGCTGGAGGTCACCCTATGTTCTTTGCCATTTGGCTTTCTCCACTGGGCAGCTCACAACATGGTAGTTCATTTTACTAAAGCTGTCAAGGGAGAGAGTCTACTAAAAAAAGAAGAGGGAAAGTCAGAATCAAATATAATCTCTTCATGGAAATGACATCCCATCACCATTGCCATAGTCTATTGGTTCATAAGTCACAGAAACTTCCCACACTCAAGAAGAGGGGATTACATAGAGACAAATAGGAGGCAGACATCACTGGGGGTATCTTAGCATCTGTTCCATCTATGTACATATACATACCCAATTCCTTCCTGAAGTAATTAGAGGTATGTAGTCATCTATGATATCCTGTTTAGCCAAGTTTAAACTGTATCTGATTCAATATGGTAAATCTTATGAGCTATTTTATAGTTGATATTATAGATTCATTTTACTATTAAAAATTTCTATTACTTTTCAATTTTTTAATTTAATTTTATTTTTTTTAAAGTCACCCACTTTTTTATTGTTAAATCATAGCTGTATACATTAGTGCAATCAAGGGGTACAATGTGCTGGTTTCATATAAAATCTGAAATAGTCTCATCAAACTGTTCAACGTAGCCTTCATGGCATTTTCTTAGTTATTGTATGTAGACATTTGTATTCTGCCTTTAGTAAATTTCACCTGCACCCATTCTAAGATGCACGGTAGGTGTGGCCCCACCCATTACCCTCCTTCCACCCTAACCTGCCCCCCTTCCCCTTCCTTGGCCCTTTCCTCATAGTCAAAGCAATATATAATTTTAATGCAATTCCTATTAAAGCTCCATTGTCATATTTTAAAGATCTTGAAAAAATAACACTTTGTTTTATATGGAATTTTTTAAATTTTAAATATGTTGTTTATTAGTTCTTTGAGACAGAGTCTCACTCTGTTGCCCAAGCTAGAGTGCTCTGTCCACAGCCCAGATTACAGCAACCCCAAACTCCTGGGTTCAAGAGGTCCACCTGCCTCAGTTTCCTGGGAAGCTGGGACTATAGCTCAAGGGATCTTCCTACCTACAGGCATGAGCCACCGCACCTGGCCTAATTTTAACTGTCTTTAAGATGAACCAATTTTCACATGACTTTATCAGATAAACTACTTTACTCACCATAGCTTATATAAGTCTACATAACATAGGAAATAATCTTTTATCCTTTATTCAATGAAAGCTATAATTTTGTGTATTCTGAATTATTAGGGAACATATTGTATAAAAATGTTTTTTTTTTTTTTTTTTTTTTTTACAAAGAGAATATCCTAAGCCCAAGAGCTGGAGGTTGCTGTGAGCTGTGACACTACAGCACTCAAGCGAGAGTGATGAAGTGAGACTCTGTCTCTAAAAAAAAAGTAATGTGATTTTTGGTCTTCTGGATATATACCTAGTACAGGAATTGTAGGATCGAATGGCATATCTATTTTTAGATTCCTACGTGTTCTCCAAACATCTTTCCAAAAGGAACATATTAGTTAGCATTCCCACCAGCAAGGTAGAATAGCTCCCTTTTCTCCACATCCACGCCAACATCTGTGGTTTGGGGATTTGTGATGTGGGCTAATCTTACTGGAGTTAAATGATATCTCAAAGTAGTTTTTATTTGCACTTCTCTGATGATTAAGGATGATGAGCATTTTTTCATATGTCTGTAGGCCGTGTGCCTATTCATAATTGCTAAGTCATGGAAGAAGCCCAAGTGCCCATCGATCCACGAATGGATTAATAAATTGTGGTATATGTACACCATGGAATATTATGCAGCCTTAAAGAAAGATGGAGACTACCTCTTTCATGTTTACATGGATGGAGCTGGAACATACTCTTCTTAGTAAGGTATCTCAAGAACGGAAGAAAAAGTATCCAATGTAGTCAGCCCTACTATGAAACCAATTTATAGCTTTCAAAAGTTATAACCCAATTATAGCCCAAGAATATGGGGAAAAGGGATAGGGAGCGGAGGGGAGGGGAGAGGATGGGTGGAGGTAGGGTGAGACCACACCTATGATGCATGTTATAAGGGTACATGTGAAATTTACTAAATGTAGAATATAAATGTCTTAACACAATAACTAAGAAAATGCCATGAAGGCTATGTTAACCAGTGTGATGAAAATATTTCAAATTGTATACAAAACCAGCACATTGTACCCCATGATTGCATTTATGTACACAGCTATGATTTAATACAAAAGAGAAAAGTAAGGCCTTTAGAAGGTAATAGGGTCATGAAGATAGAGCCCTTATGTATGGGATTAGTTAGTATCCTTCATATAAGAAGAGGCCAGAGAACTAACTAGTTATCTTATCTTTCCACACATGAGGATACAAGGAAAGAGAAGTCAGCAGTCTGTAGTCTATCAGAGTTCCCTCATAGGAATTGGACTGTGCTGACACTTCAATCTCAGACCTCTGACCTCCAGAAATATGAGAGATAAATGTACATTGTTCATAAGCCACTCAGTTTATGGTACTTTATTATAGCTGGTTGCCAGAAATGAATAGGACACATCTGTATATCTATATCCAACCCTTGGAAATTCCAGAATTGCTAAGTAGAAAAATTCACCCATAGGAAATACTGATACTGATGGTTACGTTATTTGGCTATCCTCTGTTAATAAATGCCCAATAGTAATTCTAAATGGGAGACTCAAATAATACTCTGAATGTAGCTTGGTTATGATGAAACTGGAGAATACTAGTTGTTTGATTTGATGGATTAATAGCATCAAGTGAGAAGAGCCAGTTCTTTAATGCAAAAGAGACTACATCATAATGGGTAAATTAATATTAACAAGGATGCTTTGGATAAAGTTACCCAAGTATCTTTTTTGACTATGACAGCCTTACTTATTGATTGGTATAGGGTGGAGAAATAATTTTGTGACAGTGTTTCAGGAAAAGGAGGCTTGTTTTCAAGCAATACCACATATCCAGTTTTATAAGCTAAATTGTTTCTGAGAAAAGGTAGGCAAATAAATTAAAAATTTTTTTTCTACCTGACCCAAGGGAGAAAATACTGCAACTAACCTGGAGACTGAATTAGAGCAGGGATGAGTGGAGTAAGAATCAAGTGGAAAGGAGCTGGGTTCAGGTAAAGATTGTTCATTTCCTCCAGAGTTCTGTCCCCAAGAGGCCTCCTTTGTCCTGTCTGATCCTAGGCAGCCTTTGCTGGCTCCTCAACTACCCCTTATCTTTCTGTCTTGCTTATTTACTTAATCGGTGATCATCATTTAGCACCTTTTCCTTGGCATGTAGTACCATGAAAACAAGAAACATATCATTCATTGACCAGTAAATCCCTAAACACTGGACAAAATGCTTGCTTTAAATCAGTTCTATATGTTGAATGAATAAATACAACTTTTGTTTTGAGACAGTGTCTTACTCTGACCCCCAGGCTAGAATGCAGTGGTGTCATCATAGTTCACTGTAACTTCAAACTCCCGGGTTCAAACAATCCTGCCATAGCATCCTGAGTAGATAAGACTACAGATGTGTACCACTTTGGTAAGCTAGTTTTTTGTTGTTGTTGTTGTTGTTGTTTGTTTTTTTAATGTATGTAGCGATGGGGTCTTGCTATGCTGCTCAAGCTGGTCTCAAACTCCTGGCCCTAAGTGATTCTCCTGCAAAGTGCTAGGATTATAGGCATGAGCCACTATGTCTGACCTAGACTTTCTTAATAATCCTACAAAATAAAGATTGAAGAGTGAAATCATGCCTTATAACACAAGATTATAAACTTCTGATCAAATTTTATAGCTTGTGTGAAATTGAGGTCACACTCGGCACATGCTGTTAACCATGCTGGAAATTTGGAGAGTAGGCTGTTGGATTTAGCTCTCCAAGTATTATTAACAGCACCTGTTAAAACAATTCTTATTTATTTTTTACTTGGTAATATAGAACATCAGCTCCAGGGAGCTTCAGCATTGTCTTGAAGGGGATATGGCAAGAACAGCATTTATTCAGAATCAGAAATTTTGTCCAAATGGGTCTTTCCGCAGAGGAGTGAAAGAAAGAATTGAATTAGAACTGAGTAAGAATTAGACAACTTTCCTGAACTTCTTGAAACACAAGGAATTCAAAGAACTTTCCACTAATGTAGACAGTAACATGTTCATTGTCCAAACAGTATGAGGGTAGATGCAAGAGTCAGTCTGTGAGCGGACTTATGCCTGAGAATCCAACCCCTGTTTTGTTTCGTTTTGTTTTGTTTGGGGGGTGTTACGTAGGTAGTTTCAGTCTTCATTGTCCACAAAGCATAGAGATAGGTGGGTTTGATTCTCAGTAGCACCATTTGTACCCTGTGTTTCCACAACTAAACCAAACCAAGGGCTCAGGAACCAAATAGATCATCTTTCCCCACTTTCCCCACTTTTAAAACAGGCTTCCAGGAAGAAGTTTACATATTTAGTCTGATGAAGAAGAATGATTTTAAATAGACTAAAAATATGGACTGCATTCAAATCACTTTACTGCTCTGAGGCACCCCTGAGGATAGCTACTTGCAATAGATTGATAAAAAAGAATTCCATTAATACTTTTTAATCTTCCTGTCTATTTAAAATAAAATGCCACCTAACTTTAAAATGTTTCTTTGTTTTTGTTAAGAATAACAATAAAACTTCTAAAGCAAACTAGTAAGTGGATTAACAAGCCACTATGTACTGCAGAATGACTTTTGATCCAAAGGCTCAATATAATCAATTAAACAACACGCTTAATGGATTGCTTCCCCCCCTTAAAAATAACCTTAGTGAACTGAATATACAAAAATCTCAGATATTTTGTAGTTACTGGTAGTCATCAGTATATTCAATCTTACGTGTCAAAAAGTCTTACAAGTTTTTACAAGCACCCATAAATTCTCTGAAGATTAGAGTTATTTAGGTTGCGCTACATGACATAACCATTTCTGAAAGTAAAATCTGTCAAATAATGCAGTTTCATAAGGGCTCACCTTAATAAAATTGGAGAGCTAGAAGCAGACTTAAAAAATTATGTAGTGCAACCAAACTCCTATTGGAAGCTAAAGCTTATCAGAGACAAACAGCTTGCAAGGGTCAAACAGTCTGCCTGTGGCCTGACTTAAGCTTTGGAATGCAAACTTTTGATGCTTGCCCCATTGCATTCTTCTCCTGGTTCATGCCTTGACAACTTTTTAAAAGTAACTTCTTTTAAAAACAAGTGTTGCATTCTGGGTATGCTAGACTACTAATTTATTCAATATGTTGAATTTGGAAATGGTTGGACTTTTGCTTCAGTTCTTAATTAATAGAATATTATTTCACAATAATGTGAGATGGTCACGTAATTCCAGCTGGGGCTCACAAGCCCCTTGGGAAATTTATTTTGGAACATCTAATCTTTGCAGTAGACTCATTGTCCTTTAACTAAGATTCACTGTGCCCAGGCACATACGTAGTTTCTGTTAATTGGCTAATGACAGACACACATGACTCAATTAAAACTCATTCATGACTCTATTTTCAGCACTGATGTCTACAGAGTTCAGTTCCTTAAGGCATTAAAACAACAGCAGGTCAAACAGAAACAACCTGATACTGTTCTGAAAATCTATAAAGTTCATTTGACAAGTTGGAAATCACTGCATAATTCACCATATAGCCCTTTTGGGGAGAGGTAATGGAAGTGGGCTTGAGTTTGGGACAGAGGATCAGATGCCCACAGCAGCATTTTTGGCACCAGTAACAGATCCCTGGGGCTTCACACGAGAGTGGAAGATTGTAATTGCTTCAAAAGGAAATAAACAGGCTCAGTAGTTTCCCACACTATTTGACTGTATCTTCATAACTGCATTAAAACAAAAATCTCCCTTTTTTGTCTTCTATTATTCTTACCTGCCAACTAATACCTCTCAATTGCACTATGTTTTAACTACCCATTATAATGCTTTTGTGATATTTTATGTAATAAGAGCCTTCTTAGGATTTATGAGGTAGCAGAAAATATGAGTCTGAGGTGACAATAAACATGGATTTCTAACGGAAGACCTTAGCCAGGCATCCTCAAACTTTTTAAACAGGGGGCCAGTTCACTGTCCTCAGACCGCTGGAGGACTGGACTATAGTTTAAAAAAAAAAAAAAAAAAAACAACTATGAACAAATTCCTATGCACACTGCACATATCTTATTTTGAAGTAAAAAACAAAACAAAACAAGAACAAATACAATCACACCGCCTCATGTGGCCTGCGGGCCGCAGTTTGAGGACCCCTGCTTAGACTTATGAGTACTATTCAACATTGTAGCAAGCCTTAACACTCAGAAAAAGATTTTGCATTAATAAGGTGACATCTGGGAGAAACTTTGTTCTTTTAATCTAGAGATAGGTAATAGAATTGCTTGATTCCCCACAGTAATGTCATACCTTGTAGTTCTAAGGTATATTTTTTTGATTAATGATTAAAAAGTAATTTCAGGACTTTTGCCTCTACCTAGCCGTGAAAACACTTTTACCCACTCTCTTATTTTCAAAACTGAGGTATTTGCTTTTCTCCTTTTCTCTGTCTCTCATTTTCTTTCTTGACCTTTCTTTTATGTATTTGACACATAGATGGCCTGATAAAATTATCTTACAAAATGTAACAGTGGCTGACCTGGCCAACATCAGTCATTCTCCTTTAAAAGCAGTAAGGACTTAAAAGGAAGCATGGAGATGGCCAAAGAGCACAGCAGTAATCATCTGCTCATTAATGTGCTCTGTATTGCCTTCTTTTCCCTCTGCGGTTCTCAGATCCTTATAAATGCTTCCCAAGATTATCTGCACCAAAGAAGCAATTTACATTCGAATCTTTTACCTGGGGTAACTTCAGTGTAGACTCAAACTAAAAACTGCATGTGCGCTGATACGATGTCTTGACTATGTGCTGCAAGCATCTCCTCTAATGCTGTAGTTTGATTTTCCAGTTACTGATATCTCTTTATTGGCAGAAGCTCTTTATCTGAAAGTAGCCAAGTTCATTAATCTTGCCCATTACTATTAGTGCTTTTGTGTATTATGTAAGAATTATCTTCCTACAACAAGTTCATAAAAATAATGCTTTGCACCATATTCTAGAACTTTATTGGTTTAACTTTTGTGTTCAGGTTTAAAATTGTGTGGAAATAATTTTGGTTTGGTATGAGGTAGGGATCAAGACTAATTTGTTTTTCCAGATTGAATGTCCTCAGTACCATTTGTTAAAGAGATGAATATTTTGTAGTGCTTTTGCCATAAATAACGTGTCCTTATATACCTTGGTCTGCTTCTGAGCTTCATAGTTTCTTCCAATGATCTATTTATCTATCTTTGCAAAACTGTCTTTTCTCACCTCACCTCTTTGTTGCAACAATACTTGGGTCCAAATCCAAAGTAAATTCATCAGGGTTCACGTCTACCTGGCAAATCTAGACTCCAATATGTCTTATTAACCCCAATGTCAAACATGCTGGTGAGCCTTATGTTTGTTGACTACAAAACCAGTTAACATTCCCAGAAGAAGAATATCTCTAAATGCATGCCTCTATTCTCCCCCAACATTGGCCTGGTAATTTTATTATCTTGTTAGCAGTTCCATTAATTCAGGTGGACTATTTGTCCTAGATTTTTCCATTGTCCTCATTGGAGGGTTGTTCCAAATTGCCTTATCTGTCATTACCAGAGTCAGAAATATTTGTTATCTTATTTTTTTATGTAATATGCTTAAGTATTTATTTCTAATTCGCTCACCTTTATGCAGAATTTGTCTCCAAACTTTTTAAGCAGCATTTGAATTCCAAGTATATAATATGAGAATTAGCACCCTCTCTTTCTTTCCACACCTATTCCCCTTCTAATTCCCATCTTATAACTCTCTGTCAGTTTTATGTTAATAAAAATACAACTAAGTATAAATGACAATGTAAAAATCTCATGTCCCCTGCACTCAGAATTAATAACTGTGTGTCACATTTGCCTTATCAGCTTTATCAATAGAAACTTTTTTATATCCTGATGATTATTACTGAACAAAACTGCTATGGTTAGTTTTAAAATGCAAATTAAAACATTCAGTTCTTAATAGTTTTAGAGCCCAATACATAGATTACATTATTCCATTGATAAATCCAGTAATTTCAACAATCTTTGAAATATATTATAGCCATATGGTTAGGTAAATGACCCTGGACAGTTTTTTATTAATTTAATAGTTAATATACTCAATTGTATTTCTTAAGGGCTAACAATGAGGAATCATCGAACATACAATACCTTCCCAGGTTCTTAATTGCTTTTCAACAGAAATGTAATTGAAGTAACTCATCATGAGGATATTAATTTAGATAAAACTATTAATAGAATGGTTTAATTTATTGTTAATATATCCTTAAATTTAAATCTTTTCAGAGCTAAATTCACTGGGCATTGCAAAAATTAACAACTTGAGCAATTTAGCTTAGAAATTTTTTCTCAGTTGACTACTTGCTGTTCATAAAAAAGAGATTATGACAGGGTATTAGATATCGATTTAAGCATGAAGGGTGAGTTTTATCATGTTAATGAAAAACAACCAACATTTATATATAGTTGTTATGACAGTGGAGATGATGACCTCCAGTTGGAATGGTTTTACAGCATGTTTACCATGGATTCAATTTAAAATTTAATTAATCCAGGTCTTATTTCAGTCTCTAACCTACCTCTCAGGTTGCATCAACACTCCATGGTTTCAGCTAATTTATTTTTTGTCTAATTTTGAACTGAATTATTTTCAAGTTATTTTTATAATGTAGGGACACATTTTTAATAGATAACAAAATAAAATTCAATTGAATTCTCCATATTTTTTATGGAATTATTAGGTTATCCCTTGTTTACACTAAGTTACATAAAGTACAAGTTATATCCCTGCCTTTATATTTCTGTAGTTGATAACATTTACATGTAATTGTCATCATATTTAAATCTTCCGTATTTGTTTTATAGGTGACTTTAAACATTGAAAACCAATAAGCAATGTTTGTATTATCATTACTATGTAAATATTTGCTACAGAATCAAGTAATATCCTGGGATCAACTTTTCTTCTCTTTGTGCCAAAGGTCTCAATTTCTTTGCCATGTAAAGAGATACTGAACATACTGGTAGACCCAGTACTCTTTTTCTTACCCTGCATTACACCCTTAAAATCCTTTCACAGTTTGTTTTAAACCTGAACAATGTACTTCTCATGTGCCCTTTTTCTTTCCTGGAAACTAGTTGGCTTTTTTCCCCCTTTGTAAGATAAGAAACAGATACTATTTTCACCCTGTTATAAAGCCTCCCAGCTCTTCAGTTGATTTTTCTGTTGCTAGGATCCATTCCATTGCTTTTGTTGAAGACATTCTTCTTGGAGCCAACTGACTTTCTCTCTTATTTAAAAGAATTCCTCTCTCTCTCTCTCCTCCTCTCCATCCCCCCCCCACTTCTTCTTTCTCTTGGTTTTATTTTGATAAAATACCATCAAGTATAAACAACAATATAATAATCTCACGTCCTCTGTACCCAGAATTAATAACTTTGTGTCACATTCGCTTTATTTTTTAATAGATTGAAACATGCTAGATAAACCTCACTTACACCCAATCCCTAGTCCCTTCTTATCCTGCTCATACACACAACCACTGCCATAAATTTAGCATGTGTTGTCCAACCCAGTTCATTCTTCTCATATACAAAATATGGAATGTTGCCTGAAGTCATGTTTCACAATCTAGATTTGATGAAGAGCTTTTTGAATGAGTAATGAAGATGTTTTTTAGTTTTTAGTTTTGTACTTTCCACAAGCTGTTGTAGACCATGTATAATGTATCGTGTGTGTCTAACACATAGCTTGAGCCACGTGCAACAACCTAGTGAGTTCAGTCCTATTGAACCATTCCATACTCTCATTACTTATTGAGTGAAGTTTGCTGATTCTATACTTGATAAAATGTCAATGCCAAATGCTATAAAATTCCTAAACGAATTCTCAGTTTCTCACAATGGACCATAATAGTACACAAACCTATAACACACAAACCTCAGAACACACTTTGAGTAGCTTGTTGTCTCTAATCATCAAATAAATTGAGTAGCAGTGTGTAGAGGATGATATTTTTTAATTTGCATTAATAGTTTAATACTAAATATATGATTTAGAAACTTCACTTTTTTCACGTAGCTCTATATATTCCACCCACTATAATCACTTAAATTTCTAAGTATTATTTTATCTGATATAATAATATATAATATTGTTGTACATTTAGGTTGTTTCCAGTATTTTTCTTTAACAAACAATATGATGATTCACCAAATATTTGAGTGTCTCTGTGCCAAGCTCTGTTAGATATCCCATTTATACAAAGAAGTATTGACAATAAGGTCATTGCTCTTCTGCTATTTAAAGTCTACTTAGGAGAGAGAAAAATATAAATTCCCACAACTAGATACTATCATTTCTAACGGTAATATGGCTATAATAACAATGTGATAATGGCTAGGGAAGAGAAGAAGTACTAATTTAGATTATCTAGGGAAAGCTTCACAGTAAAAGAGGCATTTGCTTTAATATTGATGACAAGAAGAATCAGCTATATAGATCTTGCACAGACTCAGAAAAGTGCAAGTGCAAAAATTGCAAGTCTAAAATAAGTTCTCTATTCAGGGTTTCTACTGCAGAGACACAGCATTTTTCTACAGTCTATCCCTGGAAATGGAATTACTGGGTCATATGGATAAGACTTGAACAATTTCAAGATCCTCTATACCACCGTTTATTAATCCATTTGTGATTTGATAGGCACTTGGGTAAATTCCATGTTTTGGCAATTGTGAACTGAGCTGAAATAAACTGTCTAGTACAAATGTCCTAGTAAAATGTTTTTTTTTTTCTTCTGAGTAGATCCTGAGTAATGGGATTGTGGGATCAAATGGAAGGTGCACTTTTAGCTCTTTGAGGATTCTTCATACTTCTTTCCATAGAGGTTGTATTAGTTTGCAATCACATGGGCAGTGCAAAAGTGTTCCCTTTTCTCCACATTCATGCCAGCATTTGCAGCTTTCAGATTTTGTTATGTGGGCTATTCTCACTGGGGTTAGGTGATATCTCAGTGTGGTTTTGATTTCCATTTCTCTGATGATTAGAGACAAAGAGCATTTTTTCATGTGTTTCTTAGCCATTCGTCTGTCTTCTTCAGAGAAGCTTCTGTTCAAGCCTCTTTCCCACTTATAATGGGGTTGTTTGATCTTTTCTTGTTGATTAATTTGAGTTGTCTGTGGATTCTAGTAATTAGCCCTTTGTCAGATCCATAGTATGCAAATATCTTCTCCCATTTTGAAGGCTGTTTGCTTTAGTTGCACCATTAGCTGTGCAGAAGCTTTTTAGCTTGATTGTGTCCTATTTATTTATTATTGGTGTTGCTGCAATTACCAAAGGGGGTCTTCATAAAATCTTTTCCTAGGCCAATAGTGTCAAGAGTTTTTCCCACACTTTCATCTAAAATTTTAATGTTTCATGTCTTAAATTTAAATATTTTATACCCCAAGAGTCAATGTTTCAGTCTTCTACATGTGGTTAAGCAGTTCTCCCAGCACCATTTATTAAATAGGGATTCTTTTCCCCAGTGTATGTTTTGTTTGGTTTATCAAAAATTGGGTAGCAATACATGGCTTGGTTCATCCCTATGTTCTCTATTCCATTTCATGGATCTATATCTCTATTTTTATGCCAATGCCATGCTGTTTCGATTACTGTAGACTTGTAATATAACCTAAAGTCTAGTAACATGATGCCTTCATATTTGAGTTTACTTCTTAAAATTGCATTGGTTATTCAGGTATTTTCCTACTAATATGAAACTGATAGATAGACAACTACATGCCCACACCCCCAGGAGAGAAAAACACAATTAAATTCAAGTGGAGGGAGGCAAAAGAAGGGAAGGGGAGAAGGGAAGAGCGAGGAGAATTGGTGACCTCTCATCTAATGGGCACAGGGTAAGGATAAACAGCACATCCTCTGGAGGAAGGGCCCAACTATAATTAGAAGTTTACTAAGAAACGCAAACAATGTAAGCTAATCATTTCTACCCACATATTAACCTGAAATAAAAAAGAAAATCCTCTTATATTCATTTCTAAAGTGGTGTTTCCAAATGACATTCCTACCGTGAGGTCTTCATTTCCCCACATTTTACGTAAGACATGTTTGTTTGTTTTTTTTTTGTAGAGACAGAGTCTCACTGTACTGCCCTCGGGTAGAGTGTCGTGGCGTCACACGGCACAGCAACCTCTAACTCTTGGGCTTACGTGATTCTCTTGCCTCAGCCTCCCGAGCAGCTGGAACTACAGGCTCCTGCCACAATGCCCAGCTATTTTTTTTTATGTTGTTGCAGTTTGGCCGGGGCTGGGTTTGAACCCGCCACTCTCGGCATATGGGGCTGGCGCCCTACTCACTGAGCCACAGACGCCTCCCACGTAAGACATGTTTATTTTATTTTATTTTTTAGAGACAGAGTTTCACTTTGTCACCCTTGGTAGAATGCTGTGCATCACAGCTCACAAGCAACCTCCAGCTCTTGGCTTAGGCGATTCTCTTGCCTGACCCTCCCAAGTAGCTGGGAGTACAGGCACCCGCCACAATGCCCAGCTATTTTTTTGTTGCAGTTTGGCTAGGGCCAGGTTCAAACCCGCCACCCTCAATATATGGGGCTGGAGCCCTACTCACTGAGCCACAGGCATTGCCCAAGACATGTTTAAAGATTTTGTCACTAGGATGTGAAATTTTATTTCAATGTTATATAAATTCACATTTTACTAATTTTTCTAGCATTTGAGCACCTTTTTATTTTTGATGGGTAAGATAGAATCATAAAAGTTCTCTTTTCTGAAATTGTCTTTTTATTTTCTTTGCTCATTTTTAGTTGGGTCTCTTGTTTTATTTATCTAGGAGGCATTTGTTTTTTTAAGTCTAGTTTATTGAGGTATGTTTACATACACTAAAACTCACCTGTTTTAGGTGTAGCATTGAATAACTTGACAAATATATAACTGTTTAACAAACACCACAACCAGGATATAAAATATTTCCCTTATGCCCAAAATTTTCTTGTGTCTATTTGTAACCAATATACCTCTTCCCTCCCCATCCCAATCTTGGAATCCCATGTACAGTTTTGTTTCTCTAGGGACTTTCATCATTTTCCCCTGGGCTCTGACAATCTTCCAACAAAAGTTTTACCACCATTTCTTCTTGACTGACAAAGCCTTCAAGGGGTAGACCTACTTCTATGGGTTCTCTTTTCTTGGATTTTAGACCAATCCTAGACCATTTGCCAGCTGGTTCTCTGTTAGGCTTGGCTACTGAGAGGGTAAATGCTTCTTTTAAGGCTCTATTTTTCACTGGGCTCCAATAACATTTTCTAATAGTGGGGTGGGGGGCAGGCAATTGATAATTCTTTCTTAGCTTTTACTTCCTGCTTTCACAGTCTTAAAGTCAGTGAGAAGCAAAAGCTTAGGATCTTCGTAGTTCTTTGTTGAACATACACACATCCAAATACACACCGTTGGCTTTCTAGAGTCCCAGGAATATGTTAGAGATTTTCAAAATGCCCGTGGAAATCTTGTCCACCTGATCATCATTTTCAGTTTTGTGGTGAAGCTCTTGTTTGCCTCACTGCCTCAGACACACATGAAGTTAAGCAATTGCCTGTAATGGTTTTTGACAAAATTTTTCAGAGAAAAGGCTGTTTGTATTGGTGAGCTTTGACTAAAATCTAAGAAAAACAACCTTGAAGTGGGGTCTCCAAGTGAATCACCAAACAAGAAAAATAATGCCAATGCTTTGGAAAGGGACACTGAAAAAAGCCCTAGCCCCCTCACAGTTGCTGCTAGTCTTCAGATTTTCACTGTGATTACAGATTTCTGGATTTGAAGGCTCCTCCAGTGCTGATGATCAGAAGATCAGACTATGATAAATTAAAACATCATGAAGTTCTCAGTTCTTATTGATATCCAGCCACTTTCCTTGAAAAAAAAAAGTGCACCTCACATTGCTTCAAGCCATGTATTAATTTTCAGAGTTGTGAAGTTTGATTTTAACAATTTTTGCCAATTTTATTAGTGCTTCAATGGAGGAGAGAATTTACATTCTTTAATCTGCCATTTCTATTAAAGTCCAACCAGTCATTTTAAATTTCCCAACTCTCCAGAGGACTCAAATTTAAAAATATTGCCTCACCCTAAATTTCTTTGATGATTGATAAAAAGAAAGATTTTACCACCTCTTCTAGGTATAAAGCATTATTCTGATTGACAATTCTGCCTAAAATCTAAGTTAATAACTATCTGTGTACCTGGCATGAGCCAAATAGTTCAGTGAGATTGCATATGAAATATGATTGCTTTGGAGTTATAAAAAGCAAGAATAAAAATGCTGCTTTAAGACAGTAGAAATCCCATGTGTAGTTCTTTCTTCAATATTTCTTTGTCCTAAAACTCCAGTATTATAATTTGAATTGACATGGTTTTAATTAGTGAGATACAT
Source organism: Nycticebus coucang (assembly GCF_027406575.1). Taxonomy (NCBI): domain Eukaryota; kingdom Metazoa; phylum Chordata; class Mammalia; order Primates; family Lorisidae; genus Nycticebus; species Nycticebus coucang. Next base: position 162,781,174 of record NC_069780.1, on the reverse strand, counting down.
TAATATAAGTGTTGAACTTATAAACTTGCTAAGTTTCACTCCGACTTACCCTGAATTACTAGAAATTAATTAAGTTGTGATTTGATAAATCATTTTCAGGCAACACCTCTTTTTGCATGAGCCCTTATCTTCTGTTTACTTCCTTGCCCTTTTCTGGTACTCAAAGCCATTATATGATGTTTCATAAAAAACAAAAATAATTCCTAAGGAGTTTTAATTTTTGTATGTTCCAAGAAAACCTTTAGTTAACCACAATGACACTTGAAATGCACTCTTCAGCGTTTTTTTCAATGTACTTGAAAGGGTCTAATTCACAAAGCAGACTCTTATAAATGTGATGGATTTCAGCAAAATGTACTCCATGACATATTTTATTAAAATTTATGAACAATTCTGTGGTTATAAAAACCTTACACTTATGGCTACTTTATAGCCTCCCAGGTCTTCAGATGTCTTTGATACTAGTGCTTTTTGAAAGATTCTAATATCAAATGTCATTTGGCTTACTAGAAAAGATTTAAAAGAGCATGCTAACTGAAATCATCAACACTATCTTCTAGTTCTTGCTTAGTGTATCTCATTTTTTCCTCTTTATCCAAGGGAGTTTGTGGGATTGAGAACCTAGTTTCACTTTGTAGGTCATGCTGAAAATATGGATGACAATAAAAAATGTGCTAATGTTGTCAAATAGTCAGTAACCACAACAGAATGCAATTAAGCACAGACAAGATGTACTTCCATCTGACTTTTAAACCACGTACTTGTAGGATAATTCTGGGAAATTATAGTTTGCTGGCAAACAAGCTGACCTGGCAGTTCCTATGGTCAAAGTGCCAAAGATAGATCATGTATCGAGGAATTGAAACATCGAAAGGAATTGCTTCCCCACTGGTTGCTTTCATAACCTCACATATTTGTTATCGTTAGAAGGTAAATACTTAAAATCATTTTGGGAACGTATGGGAATTTCAGTATGAAGAAGGGCTGCAGAATTTTGCCCACAAAGTCATCCTAACTTCTGTATAGAAACAGCTAGTGATCCAGAAGCTGAAACAGCAACAAACCCTCCACTTCGACTGGCAGATAAAATCTAGAGTCAGAGGGAAGGGCAAGAGTCTCAGAAGAGAGGTAAGCAAATTAAATTAGCTCTAAAATAAACATAATGTTCTTTAATAGCCTATAATATCACTGTCAGATTGAATATTCAGAGAATTTATCAACCCTGAAAACTAAAGGAAATGTCCTCTTGCTGATACCTGAGCCCTGGAAACATTCTTTTCTTCTCTGAATTTCCTCAATAAACTCCAGAGTTCTTTTACGTAAGCTGTATGAGGTCATGAAGCTGTTTGTCTAATAAATTATACAGATGACTGTCAGCACATTAGGATTAAGTGGTACCTTTTGCCTATTATTCTCAGCTAGGCTTTGCCAAAATTCTAAAACAAATAGAAAAGCCCCAATGCACATTCTGTTAAACATATATATATGTTAAATATATATGTGTATATATACCCACATATACATACAAAATGATATCAGTGAGACAATAGTGATAGTGGTCCATACAAGGAAGAATGGCAGCTTCAACTAAGTTTCTACAGATACAAATAGAATTGGAGAGAAAGATATCATAGAATTAATACCTATTTTTAAACTAACTAGGTAATAAAATGGATTTATTTGGGGAAATAGAGGGAAAAAAACAAGTTGATTGCTAGTTTTGTAATGATTAAATGGATAGATAATTGTCCCATTCACCATATAAAAAATAATAAGAAGGATCGTATTTGATATAATGAGATTATTAGGCTGATGTTGGACCTTTGGAGTTTGACAGTATTTTAAGATATCTAAGGGCAGATATTGAGTTTATAGACCAATATATATCTGGAGTTCAGAAAAGAGAGCTGGGCTGGTAAACAAATCTGAGAATTATCAATAAGTAAATACATGTTAATTGAATCCATGGATAAGAATAAGATTCCCTGAAATAAGGGTATGAAGTAAGAAAAAAAAGGTCCAGAATTGATATTCAAGGATTTCCAATAATTAATGGCGATATAGGAGAATGAGTCCCCAGTGAGGATGAAGATAAAATGCCAAACAGGTGGGAGAGGAAACCAGAAGGCTGTATTATCTGCATAACAGGGAAATAAATAGGGCATCTTCAATGATGTCAGATTTTGGTCAGGTATTTATAAAGAACTAAAGATGTCCACCTGGAGGTGTCCTTATCTAGGAGTTAAGGAGCGAGTTAAGGGTTGAGGAAATATAAACTGCAATAGATACAACTCTTTAAAAGATAGGCTAGGAAATGAGGGGAAACTAAGACAATCATTGGGAGAGACTGTGGGGTGAAATTAGTTTTTAAATTAGTGAATAGATCTGATGTTACTTAATTATGTCAGTAAGAATGTCAGTGTTAATATTTAAGTAGTATTAAATAAAATTTAAAGAATATTAAATAAAGAATCCTGTGTTAATATTTAAAGAACAGCAGATCCATCAAGGGAAGTGTTTTTGGAAGAAAATCAAATAAAAATGAAACGAGAAGTTTTAAATGGGAGATAGGAGAGGGAAAAACTCAAATATAACTAAAAGAAAAAAAGAATGCGTATCTGTTGTGGTTAATTTTATGTGTCAACCTGACAAGTTCAAAAGCACTCCGATATTTGGTTAAGCATTCCTTCTGGGTGTGTCTGTGACAATGTTTCCAGAAGATTAGCATTTGAGTTGAGTAAAGCAGGTTGCCATCCCATGCAGGTGGGCATCAATTGAATCTATCGTGGGCTTGGATAGAACAAAACACTAAAGAAAGAGAGAATTCTCTCTTCACCTGACTGCTTGAGCTGGGACATCAGACTTTGCCTGTCCTTGGACTAGGACATTCCTGGTTCTCAGACCTTCAGACTTGGACCAGAGCTACACCACCAGCTTTCCCAGGGCTGTAGCTTGCAGATGGCAATTGTGGGATTTCTCAGTCTCCATAACCATGTGATCCAATTCCTTATTTTATGTGCATATATATAATATACAAATATACACATATATACATATATACACATACATGTAATACACATGAACACACATGTCCATTCAGAGGAGAAAAAGCTAAAATTGGGGGAAAATAATAGTAAATGAGAAGTATTGCAAACCACAAGACAATGAAACAGTATCTTTAAATAGGTAATTTTTTTTAATTACTGCTAACTTAAAACTTTCTATTCAGTAGAATAGACTTCAGATATGAAGGAGACACAAAGGCATTTTCAAACAAACAAATCAGATCTCATTGTCAGCAGACTGCCACTACAAAAACTGTTAAAGTGGAGGAAAAATGGTAACAGATGGAAACTGATCTACAGAAAGGACTGGAGAGCACTGGAAATGACAAACATAGGAGTAAAAATGAAAAATTTTAATTATCAATTTCTTTCAGGATGAGTCACCGCTTAAAGCAAAAATAATAACAATCTCATAGGAGTTGTAATATGTATACAAGTAAGTTATACAAAAAGGGTAGCACAAATACTAGACATTAATATATTCCAGAGTGTTGATAACAAATATTTTTTTAAAGCTCTAAAGATTTTAGAAGCATATATAGCAGACTATTTTTCATGAACTGGAGGAGGAATGTATTTCCTAAAGGAGACCAAGGAAGAACCAATGGTTGATAAACTCGAATGCACTGAACTGAGTAAAACAAAGATAAAAGACAAATGATAGACCAGGAAAAGAGACTTGTCCACAGATTTCAAAGAATTAGTACTTAGAATATATGTGTATAAATAATAATGATAAGTCAGTAAGTAATCAAAGAAGTGACCCCGGGCAAATAAAATGACCAGGGAAGTCAGCATTACTCACGGAGAGGAAACTCAAATTATTAATGCCCAAGTAATTTTCTTTCCAGAAACCTTGATACACATATGCCTAAGAAACTTGCACAAGAATATTGACAGCATCATTATTGCCAACAGCAAAAACTGGCACAACCTAAATTCTGACTAATGGGGAAGAAATAAATACACTTTATATATTTGTATAGGGGAATAGCTCGCAATAATTAAAGAGAACATTAAGCAATAATGATAACAATTGAAAATAAAATTAGTACCACAACTCAGTTGTAAAATGATAGAGACTACTATTTATAAGTTTAACGCAAAATAAAACTTTGTTTACGAACACGTACCTGTGTACATTTACAATCTTGCATGAGGTGTATAAATATTTCACATTGATAGAGAATTATAATTCATGAGGTTCTACTTCTTTTGAAGACAGAAGGGAGGCTGATCTATCCTTATGTCCTCAATATAGAACGCAGAGTAAGAATTCAATAATATTTGATAAATTAGTTCATGAATAAAATTCATGTTTTATAACTCTCATCTCCAGTTCTCTTAGTCTTTATGTGATGTTAGTTAAGGCGTTTTGTAAACATGTATTATATATTGACAGAGGAAAATTAGCTTGTCTCAGAGTGGCTGAAAACAAACAACTACCCAAGAAAAGTAATTTTGTATTTTTAAAAAATCGCAAATGATGGATGACACAGCAGTGCTCCTTCTCGAAAGACCATATATTTTGAAATACTGATCTTCAAATAACTGTGTTTCCATTTACTGAGAGGAAAAGGAATGTCAAAATCCAGGCTTTTTAATGTATTATTCCAACATCTTTTCCTTTCTTCATAAATTTTTCAAATCATGCTGTTCTCCAGTTGCCAGCCCCCAAACCAAGTCTGACCCATTAATAATTTACCCAAGAGAAGTCAGATTCTCACAAACCCAGAAAGACATAGCTCGCTTTAATACTTCTCTACATTCTTAACTGAGATTATAATCATTGTAATGAAAATCCATTTAGCAATTTTCTACCTTTTTTGATCTGCTGTACCTCATATGTAAGTATGTACAAAAATAGAGGCAGACACAAGATACCATATCCTCCAATTCACATGTTTAGTTTCTCAAGAACTTTCATCTCAAGCAGAAAACATATACTAACTAATGAGCCCTACGTACTCCCCATTCCATCTTCTCCACTTATATCAGCACAAATCTGTCCTAGATCTTTGAATTTTCCCATATTAATCTAGGCCAGAAACACTATGGGGATAAAGAACAAGATCTTTATTGTTTTGAATTCAGCTCTCATAGCCTTCACCACACTTTCTCAATTATTGTGTCAAGACATTTATACTCTACACTTAGTAAATTTGACATGTTGTCCAGTTTGTTATAAGTATTTCAAATTGTATATGAAACCAGCATATTGTACCCCATAAATGCATTAAAGTACACAGCTATGATTTAATAAATAAATATATAAATTCAGCTCTCTTTAACTGGGGTGTTGAGATACACAGGTGTGTGACAAATGAATTTGGAAAGGGGATTAGAAACTATGGAAGATGGTTTGTGAATTATTCAAAACCTCTATTATCCAAGCAGTAATTCACCTGTCTGATTCTATATTCACCCACAGCAATGTTTCATATGTGCGAAAATTGTATCACAGTAGAAAAAAGGCAAAACGCCACATTTGTTAGATCAACATCAATTGTTTTGAGATGTCTTAGTGTAGTCCCATCAGGAATAGCCCAACAGAAACATGTTTCTCCTTTTATCTTAGATATTATGAAATTGTAAGTTTATTACATAGGCTACCAATAACTATCTAATGTCTTCCTAAATTATGTAATTTCATTTTCAATTCCTACAAAAATGAAGTTCATGGCTACCAGGATAACATGACCTTTCTTTCTTTCTTTCTTTTTTTTTTTTTTTTTGCAGTTTTTGGCCAGGGTTGGGTTTGAACCCACCACCTCTGACATATGGTGTCGGCATACTACTCCTTTGAGCCACAGGTGCCGCCCAAATAACATGACCTTTCTTCAAGTCATACTCCAGAAGTTAACGTTCCTTTCTAATCCAGGAGGTAAGGACAGCATCTGCCCACAAGATCTCCCTGGCCAGTGGCATTGGGGTGGAGGTATTATGTCATTAGTTTTTGAGGCTAAACCAAACCGATGTAGTGATCTTGTGTGCACACTCTAGCCTCTTTGCTGTAATGGCCTGATTTGGGAAAATAAATGGCTTTAAGAGTGGTAGTAGAGAGTTAACTATCATTCAGTGGGTTTAATATCATTTTCTCTTGCACTATGCTGACCCCTGAGGCCAGTCCTCCAGAATCTTCTTTTTCTCCTGAAATAAGAGATATTGGCTCCTGGCACAGATTGTTTACCCTGCCTGGTCCTCATTCAGTTCCGTAGGATCTCGGCATGTCTGTGGAATGACAAAGTCCTAAGAGCCAAGGCCTGGGCTACCCAACATGCAGTCCATGGGAATAAATGAGAAAAAGTGAGTGGGAATGTCTTCTATGTGGAAAGGACAAATAAAGGTCAATCTCCCTGGAAAATAAATAAAAAACCAGAGCTATCAATTCAAATTGCTCAAAAGAAAATTCTACTAATGCATGGCCTTGAGCTCCTGATGTGTTTTTCTCCAAAACCTTCAAACCCAGAGCACCTAGCATCTCTCTTCTGTGAGTCTTTCCCCAGTGCCTGTGAGAAGACTCAGTCGCCCTCTGCTCAAGACTTCCAAAATCATTATCCTTCTTTCTCATACTATGACATGCTTGTGCGATCATGTGCTTACTTCTGTGTTTGAGTAGACAGTGGGTTTGAAAGCTGTAAAAGATTTGGTAAAGAATGGGCAGCTGGTGAGGACTTTATCAGTTGTAAAGGTGAACCATGCAAGCTCATCACCAGAAGCAAATGAGAAGCTTTTTGTTCAGGCTATATTCAATGGAATATACAGAGATGATGGCTTCTTTTTTTTTTAATTTTTAGTCTACATTTTCTAGATGGCAACAGTTTTCTCACCAGACTGACATTCACCAAACTGGTGTCAATCTTTACCTTGTAAATAAAATAATAGGCTTAGTTTTGAGCCAATTACAGGAGATATAATAACCTCATTTGTTCAGACATGCTACCCAAATCCCTAACAGTTCTTCAGCTAGCCACTTCGAAGAAAACACTTGCCAAATAATGGGCTTGCTAAATAGCGAATGTCAGAACCAGATCTCCAATGTGACTAACAGGCTCTCAAAGCAAATATTTGAACCCAGTGGAATTTTAATCTAATATGAATAGGCTTATGCTAGCAAAACAAATCTAGATGAAAAGCATGACATATTTTTTAAAATAATAAGCTCATGTAAATATACTAATGCTAGAAAATGCTAACGTTTAGGTGGACTTTTTTAAAATGGTAAGCTGTGTGTATTTTACATATGTATGCAAAATTTCATGTAATTTAAATGTGTTTTCAATCTCAATCTGATTTCAGGATTACAGTGTTTGGATTAGTAACTAGCAGACTAAACCCAAATCGGTAAAACAGAAGCAAAAATACCTGATGCACTGGATTGTTTTCAGGATTGCATTAGATAATGTTTGTAAGACCCTTAACTGAGTCTGACTCACAGCAAGTACCCAGAGAGCTTCTATGATAATTTCCATTGCTTTGCATACATACGTTCCCTGAACTCTTATTGGAAGATACTTCCAGATGTTTGTTATATTCTGTGCACGCTAACCTAGAAAAATAATATATTCTCTTTTATTGTAGTTTCTGTCATTTTCTTTATCAAAGTAATTTCCATTCACCTTTTGCCATCATGCTAAAATGTTCTATGTGTATGTATATTGCTTCCTCACAATTCTTGCCCTCCTACCACTAAACACTATTATAATTCTTTATCGGTTAAGATGCATGATTCCACTAGTTTCTTAAATTTCTTCTCTCAAGAAACTTAATGTTCCTCAAATCTTTGGAGATTCCTAAAAACATCTATTTAGTAATTATATACTATCAATTATTGTTATCCAAAGCCTTTCAGAAAAAGACTGATTGAAGAAGTAAACTAACTTATTCCAAGAGAATCCTGGGTTATCTTGACCTTGAGTTCAACTTCAGTTAAAAATTTTTTTGAGTCAAAAAAGAAGTTCTTCACTCAATAATCTCAGATTTCACTAAGGAGCTTTATCATGAATCCAGTGAAAAAATTTGTTTGATCCTTGGTTAGTCTGCCTAATTGAATGTTTTGGAAAAGATATTTTGCTCTCAGTTCTGGAAGTCTCTTATTTTCTTACATTTGGTGAGGAAAAAAAATGTCAAAAGCTTCAAAGATTGAGAAACTTGTTGAACAAAGCCCTGGGTCCAGATTGTCAATCTGATAGTCTGATTATTCTTTCTTGTTTGCACTTGGTTTTCACAACTCCTTTCTCCATCTCATCCTTGGTTTACTGTCTTTAGAAAAGCAGTCAGAATGCCATGATGTATAATGAGAGAGAGTCATCTTTTTTGCATTTTTTACTCTTAGCAAAGAGTTTTGTTTTGTTTTGTCTAGTCTTGAACTTGGAATTGTCAAATAAAAAAAAAATCATCTTAAATGGGAATGAACATTTCTGACCTTTGGAAGGAGAAAAGAATCTTTAGATAGCTTGGTAAATGGAAACAAGCTTGAGGATGAGATAAAAGAGAAATGCTTTCCTGGACATAATGCAGGCTGTCTCCACCAGCAATCACTTCAGAGTTGTGCTCTGGCTGGACAGGTTGGGATGAGGGTGAAGGACTCCCCTGGGCAATTGCCACATGGATTCCTTCTGATAAATGCAGGTCTTTCTGCAGCAACTATTTCTTTTCCTTTGTGCTTTTCAGCCTGATTCATGGTCCTCTCTTCTCCTTCATTTTCAAAATGTGTACAGCAAGTGGTGAGTGAAAGTTGCTGAAATCCCACTGGGGCTTTAAACAGGAAGTGGCAGCAAACTGCGGAGTCTTGGGTCAATCATTTCCCTTTTTTGACATCAGTTTTCTTAACCTATAATGACTGAGAGAAAAAGAAGGAACTCTGTGGCTCATTTTTGCTTGGGCATTGTATTCTTTGTTATTTATTTATTTTTGTACCTTTTCTTCTTAAGAGCTCAAGCATATTGGGTGGCGCCTGTGGCTCAGTCGGTAAGGCACCGGCCCCATATACCAAGGGTGGCGGGTTCAAACCCGGCCCCGGCCAAACTGCAACCAAAAAATAGCCGGGCGTTGTGGCGGGCGCCTGTAGTCCCAGCTACTCGGGAGGCTGAGGCAAAAGAATCGCTTAAGCCCAGGAGTTGGAGGTTGCTGTGAGCTGTGTGATGCCACGGCACTCCACCGAGGGCCATAAAGTGAGACTCTGTCTCTACAAAAAAAAAAAAAAGAACTCAAGCATATTGTATTTCTGATTATTATTTCAAAACACACAGACACCCATGTATACCCCAAGTTTAAACCTCTCCGTTAATCGAACTGTTCACTTCCATTTGCTGTGAAGTCCAGTTACTAATTCAAACCCGCAGTTAACAATCAGGGTCAGGGATTCTAGAATTTCAGCCCAAGAATATAAAGACCCACCCATAAATGGCCATTCCTGGGCATTTGGCAGTGTCTATTTTACAAATTATCATGTCCATGTGGAATTCTCAGAAAGGCTCCCATTATTATTTACTCCTCAGTATTTGAGGCTGAACATCAAAAGAACCAAAGCACCAAAATGTCAAGCACGGGGAGAAAATGTTTCGAGAGAAGTTATTTTTGTACCAATTTGGCTTTTCTCTGAATTTCAAGAACAAGGGTGTGGGCCTGACATCAGACCACTGTGTTAAATGAGATTCATCCAGTTCTAATTACTACTCCTGGTTACAAGGCCCAAGGACGCCATGCTACTCGTGGCACATGTTACTGGCTGGACAGATTGTACTAAACAAAGAAATCTCCCTAATTATAAATAATTTTTTTTTTCAAAAACCCTACCCTGCAACTAAGAGGTATAAAGGATTTCAAAGGAAGAAAGCAGCTGAGATTCACACTTTTATGGTTTATTTCTTCTAAAGAATTAAAAATGTCAGGAGCTTTGTCTTGTAATAGTTACTTGAGCACAGTTTTTTCATTTGGGGTTTATTTTTTCTTTTGCAATATCTTTCCTTCATTGATTAAATGAAAAACAGCTGAGGAACAGTTTTATTCGTTCTGGGCAGGGTACATGAGTGGTAATTTCTGGAGTGACTGTTTTCACAACGTATTCCAAGTAAGCCATCTTTCTGAGCATTGCTTCTCTTCTGCTTGCTGAGTATATGTTAGTCTTTCTCTTTGCTGCTGTTTTGCCAATTTTTTATTTGTTTTAGTCATGCTTTGATTGTTTTAATCTTATGATAGGGAAAAAAACAACTAAAAATCTGAGAATTTATATATGTGAAGCCCACTCTGTGCAGAGAGCTGGCCAGTGGGGCTCTCATAAGCAAAGAAAGAGGACACGGGCATTAGGTTCAAGAGGGGTTCAGAGGAAAGAGAAAACTGCAAAATGTTCTATTATGCAAATAATGATAAAGTTGAGAGTACTGGCTCATGGGGATCAGACTTTCCCTGAAAAGCCTCATAAGCAATAGAGACTTTGAAATAATAGTGTGGAAGTTTTGAGGATCGTACTAAGCCCTTGTGATAGTATACATTAACCAAAATTTTTGACTCCATCCAACTGTGTTCCATTCATCAAATGAAGGTGTGTTTTTCCAGTTAGAACAACTTTTCCCTTTCTAAAAGCAAGGACTTTTGAATGTCAAAACTTCTGCAATCCAGCTCACATCCACTCATAAGCATATGATAAGAAGGTCATGCTAACCTGAAGACTCTCAAACGCCATGGAATTCATTCATTAAGACATTTGTTATACTAATGTGCTTTCAAAAAGGTACTGGAAGGAATGGAGTCTATTTTTTCAATTTTCTCACTTCCAGGAGATTTGGAAGTCATGGCATGCTGAAGATAACTCTCTGAGGGTGGGAGGCCAACAAGGAAAAATGAGGTCAGGACATGTAACAGGGGATTTGCTTACAAGGCCACCCATAAGCAAATGGTTATAGGTCAACAAGCATGCGTTAGGAAACTGAGTGTGACACCTAGGGAAGCCTACCATGTTTCAGATGAACCATTTGCATGGTTTACAACTAAACACCATTACACTTCACAGAAGCGCTTACCACATTTGCTTAGCTTATTAACCAACTTTGAAATTTGGTACTTGGGTTACAAAGAATGTCACCTTTACCTCTCAAAGAATATAAAATTCAAGATTTTATATCAAATAATAGAAAATAAACAATAGAACAGTGGTTCTCCAAGTGTGGTTCTTATGTCAGCAGCAGCAAAAGCTGGGAACTTGTTAAAGATGAAAATTCCAGCAGAATCAGAATCAGAAACTTCAGGGTGGGACTCTATGATTTCTGCTGTAGCAAATCTTTCAGCTGTGGTTTGAGAACCTCTGTTTAATAATCAGATAGGACACATCAGACTTAAAAGTTTAGCTTTTAAGGGACCAAGATTTTAAATCAATTTGTAAAGAATGTAGTACATATTTACTCTGTTACTGTAAAAGGCAAAAACCTTGTCCTGAAAGAGCTGTTTCAACCCCGGATAGAAAACCTTTCAGGAAACAGGTCATCAAGGATGTCATCAAGAAACTAAACCAAATGTCCAGGGAGGCAGGAATGAGGTAAGGGCAGTACAAGCTGAAGTATCCAGAAAGAATAGACAGGATGGGGCAGCACCTGTGGCTCAAGGAGTAGGGTGCCGGTCCCATATGCCAGAGGTGGCGGGTTCAAACCTAGCCCCGGCCAAAATAAAAAAAAAAAAAAAAGAATAGACAGGATGCAATGGGGGTCCTTAAAAAAAACTTTCCTAGCACACAGCATTTCTAATTGATGAGAGGATACGGGATCAAACATTAAATTCAAGAACTCATCCTAGAAAAAAAGTGTTACATACCTCATTGCTGAGTATCACCAAGGTCACTTTCAAAGTACTCCCCTTGAGAAGCTATGTTTCAACTCCTGTGCCTAATCATTACCGTCTTAGTGGGCAGAGCTCTGAGGCAGGACCAAAACTCGGCCCAGCAAGTGGGAACATGGCCCAGCCAGCCCAGGTTCAAATACTCTCGCAGGCACCGGCAGTAAGGAACATGCTGGAAAATTTTATGCTGGCCCCTCTTGGCTTTCAACTCTGGGGTTAAGGAACCACTCCAGGTTCCTTGAATTGCCCACTGTCAATTGTGAAATGTAAATTTAACCAAATTATTTCAATGTTACTTATATTTTTATCAACAGAGGCCTGGGACTTAGCAGCATTTCTGTAGACTACTTCTTGGATTGCGGTGGGGTTTTGGATGGTAATCTCATACCCCAAGTATACATCAGTTCTTGATAGCAGTCAAAACGAGTCATGCCTTACCTTAATGTTTCTTGAAGTATGTATTGCTGGCCATCCATATAAGAATCCCTCAGATTCTTGTTAAAGATACAGGTTTCCAGGTCACATCCAAAACAAATGCAATCTGAAGTGTGTTAGGGTGGAGCTTGGGAATCTGCATTTTTAACAAAATTTCTGGGTGATTTGTATGTCTATCAATATTTAAAATACACGTAATTAGTTGGCTTAATAGTTGAATAAAGTTTGCAAAAGTCAAATTCGAACCATATGCATTCATTATATCTATGTGCTTCGTCTTGGCAATAGTACAACGAGAGAGAGATTGAGATTCCTTTGATGAAGGTTGTAAATGGACGAGTGTAATAAAGGACAGAAGAATTGAAATGGGGCAAAATGGAAAGTGAAAAAGAAGCCGTATTAGTTTCTTGTGCAACAAATTACGATGAAATAAGAGGCTTATACACAGAAATTTATTCGTTTACATTCTAGAGGCAGAAGTCCAAAATCAAGGTGTCAGCAGAGCCACACTCCTTCTGAAAGCTCTAGGGGAGAAGACTTCCCTTGCCTCTTTGCCTGGCAGCGTTTGACTATCCCTGACTTATGTCCTCATTGCTCTAGGCTCTCCCTCTGTGGTCACATTCATGTGACTTTCATGTTTCTTCTCCCTGCCTCTCCCTTACAAAGATACCTGTGATTGCATTTTGGGCCCATTGCATGATCCAGGAGAAACTCCTTTCAAGATCCTTAATTTAATTGCATCTACAAAGACCCTTTCTCCAAATAAGGTCATAGATTGTGGGAATTAAGATGTGGGGCTTTGGGGCTACCATTCAACCCACTACAGAATCAGAGAAAAGAAGTAAAAAAAAAAAGTGGAAGAGTAGAAAACAACAGCTTCCCTACTTTTGGCACATTTAGCCCACTTAGCCAGGAAGGCTGAGAACTGATGCCAAAATAGACCGAAATTTAAATTAATAGAAAATACATATCTATACCCTGTCCTCTTCATTGGCACACCTCTGTCTTCTACATGACCCTGGGAAAATCCAGCTCCTCTTTATGTCAATAATGATTTTGCCAGAGGAAAATTACAAGCTATAAAAGGTAAGTGTAAGTAGGCAGATGCTATGTTATTAATGCCTGAATAAGAGTTCTGGGAATGTGATGTCCACATAGTAACAAAATACCTGTCAGTGTACAAACCATCTCCCTCATCCTTAGAGAGACTTGGGGGAGGAGTCTCCTAAAATACTAACTTCATCCTCTGATACTTGCCAAATCCTCTAGTCTTGGAAAACTCACTTCACGCTAAAGCATGCTAACATCATGCGAGGCAGGCAATAAAATCTCATTGTGCAAATTGTATGTTTTAGTTGAAATGAGTCAGTAATATGTGGCACAAATTATTTTTGAGTAGGGCAAATTGTTTCAGAAGTATAGGAAGCCACAGTTTAATTCATGTCTAAGACAAAAAGAGGTTTAGGAAGTGCCACTTAAATGATCTGATTCCAGAAATCCTGCCCTTGCACAGGGAGGCGCTGCAGGATACAAGTGGAAAACCGGGTGCTATCACAGCATTGCCACTGTGACTCACTCCTTCTGAAGTATGCGTAGCCTAAAATAGAATTCTTCAGAATTCTACTGCTTGAAATTAAAAAAAAAAAATTACATTACAAAATTTCCTATGTATGGAATATTAAATCACATTTTGTACTTCATCAACACACACATAGAGAGAGAGAATCCTGTGCCCAAGGGTTCCTGTTGAAATTGTGAAATATGTTTGACAACTTTCTGGAAACTTTCGAGAGGCCCCTACCACGAACCCCATGCCTGAACACTTCACACTGGCAAATCCTACTGAAGGGTCACCTCTTCCAGTGTCAAGAGAGCAAGGCAAGCACACGGCAGCTCGCAAACTGATCTTGGAGAATTAGTCTCACTCTAACCCAGTATTGTTAAGAATTCTTTTAATCATTTTTTGAATTTGGTGTGTCCATCTAAGGACAGAGTTTTACTGCTAATAATACTAATAACAGTTTCTTACTGATAACAAGTTATGTTTAGTCTTTAAAAGTTGCTTTATTTCGCTTCCCAATGCTAAGGGATTAGATGACTCCAATTTTATAGAGAAGAAAATGGAAACTCATAAAAGGGAAACAATTTGCCAAAATGCACACAGTTAGCAAGGGAGAGAGCCAGGTTTCACTTTCAGTCTAACACCAAGCCCAGGCTCTTGCCAACACGGCCTCCCTTCTCTGACTCCCACTGAAGTGATTTCTTCCTCTGCCAAACTATCACTTTGAATCGTTCGATTGTTCTCATTTTCTGGTGCCATTGGCAGAGGTGTTGTGTGATGTCTTATCTGTCTTGACTAATTCATTCTTTTCAGTGCCTTTGATGTGAATTCAAATATGAAAAATCTACAGATAGTATCACAGAAAGCCAAGCATCAGCTTCCTCCTTCTCTTGGGTTTACAGCACACATCTCTAAATTTTCATCTACTGTCTTCTACAAAAATATCGCCCTTCTAGGAATTAAGATAAACCTGTGGAAAATGATCATTGTACCTTCACAGTGAATCATCTGTGCCATAGCTTCAACTGGGACCCTTCAGGGCCAGTTCCATTTACTTCTAGCATCACTTATGTTTTTGAAAAGTCAAAAATCAGTTTGGGTCCGTGCATCTCTCAGCCTTCTACACTTCTTCTATGCCCAGAATTTGAAGATCACATTCTTTTTTTTTTTTTAATTTATTTTTTTATTAAATCATAGCTGTGTACATTAATGCGATCATGGGGCACCATACACTGGTTTTATAGACCGTTTGACACATTTTCATCACACTGGTTAACATAGCCTTCCTGGCATTTTCTTAGTTATTGTGTTAAGACATTTATATTCTACATTTACTAAGTTTCACATGTACCCTTGTAAGATGCACCGCAGGTGTAATCCCACCAATCACCCTCCCTCCACCCATTCTCCACACCCCCCTTCCCCATTCTTAAAGAGAGATTTTCCTCTGCTATTGCCCTTTATGAACTCAAATTCTTTCTAAGACTTCCCTACCTGGCTGCATTTTTTAGCCAGATGCCTGGCGAAAATTATTTCTCTGCTCAGTAGTTGATAGCTGATACTGTCATAATTTATTATCCCTTCTCCAGACAAAAATGTCTTCAGCATAAGTTTTACAGAACGGTCTCCAAATGTGGCATTTTGGTTATTAAGGTAGACTGCCAAAGGAGATCATGGTGGCAAAACTTTCCTAGAATCATGGAATTTCAGAGTTTGGACTTTAGAAACCAGTGCTTTTACCTTGACTTTCATTCTTCATTTTTATGGTTAGAAAATTTAAACCCAGAGTGGGGAAATTTACCCCAAGCAAGCCAGAATGCAATTCGGGTTTCTTCTTCAGTGACTTTCGCTTCCCAATTCCTCCTACATTGAGCCACCCAACTCAACCACCATTTATTCTCACTTTAGATCTACCAGCTTTGGTAAGTATTCAAATATCTAAAATTGACACGGTCTCATTTTGTTTTGTTTTGTTTTGTTTATAATACCAAGCTCCAAATGGGCCAGTCAGACAACATACTTTTCAGTCTACGGGAATTTTCGAAAGAGTCCTATTTCAACTTTAAAAAATAAAATTTATATAGGCAAAATGAAGACAATTTTTCCCTCTCTTTTTTCTTCTCTTAAGATGACATAAGTTTTCATGAACATAGATTGAGTCATTTCAAAAAGCCTTTTAAACTGGCCCAGGACAGACTGCTTATGCGCCCTGCTCAGTCAGCCACATGAGCCACACGAGCCACCCAGCACCTCGTTTCACGTGCCTGGGTGAAGGCCGCACAGTAGCTGGGTGGTTTTCACCTGTCATCACACAGCTGGGTGAGTGCTGAGAGACATACACTCCCCTGTTGGAACAGTTTCTTCTGTTCAAAGCCCAAATATCCCCCTGAAGTCCTTTTTTTTTTGTAGCCCCCTGAAGTCTTTTATAAGCCACCACCAGAGAGTGATGAATGTGCCAAAAAAGAGAAAACACAGGTCAGTAGTAAGGGGAAAGTAGTAAGAATTTAGAGTCAGAATCAAGGGCTAGAAAAGAGAAGTCTAGAAGTGGATAGACATGCGGGGTAGGCAGATAGGAGAGAAAAGCAAATGGGTGCTTCAAACTTTCCTAGATTCTGCTATTTAAGTGAGCAGGGTCGCCTACTGACATTCTGAAGGAAAGAGCTGTGGCTGGCCAGGCTGAGAGACGCCGGGGCCATGCTTGAGATCTGCGGCTCTCTGGGATTGGGCCAGTTAGAAGAACATTTCTTCCACAGCCCCTATCCCTGCCCCTCTCTCTTATCCACTCCCCATCTACAACCAACAATTATCTACAGAGACTCCATTCAGATAGCACTTTCTGCCTTTTCACAGGACACACCAGAGACCAGTTGGCCATTTCACCATGCTCTCTGGAGAGATCAGTGCCAGGTCAGGGGAAGGAGAAGGGTCGCTCATAATTCACTCCAAGTTACTTCCCCTAGGAGATTGCCTGATCCCTGAACTAATGGATCTTCATAAATTGGGAGAGAATAAAAAGTTACTAAGAAAATCCAATGAACGTGCAACCATATTAAATTCTGTATTCTTTTTGCCTCAACCATCCCAGTTTTCTCCTCCTTTATGTGAGGAAAGGAGGGCAAAATTTATATTTCTTGGAAAAGGCTGAGTTTGAGACTCAATGACTGAGGTTGAAATTATATTCTAATCTCTTTCACATTTCTCACATAATTTATTGTAACCACATTAATGTAATTATGTACTGTTGGACTCAAACAAAAAATATTAAAAGTTATCGGAGATTCATACATATGACAAAAGGTTACTCCAGACCCATAAATGAAGCTAATATTTCCAATCCAATGTTAGCTTATTTAAAGCTAGAATTTTTGTCTGAAGCACAGTTTGAATAATTTTTGATGAAAGCTACCCAAAGTCCTAGTGACCATATGAAATTTTCTCAATGTCCTTTATTACATCTTTTTTTTCTTGCATTGATACACCTTTCTGTATGAAATTACACTGTCATTAAAAGGTTAAAAATGATCTATTAAATTATCATATCAATATTCAAAAATCAATCATAAAATAAAGAAGAAAAGTTATCTCACTACATACAAAAAGAAATTTTGATAGAATTTAACATACATTCGTGATTTTAAAAAGCTATTAGCAAATGGCTTCACACCTATAGCTCAGCAGCTAAGGTGCCAACCACATACACTGGAGCTGGCGGTTTCGAATCCAGCCCAGGTCTGCCAAACAACAATGAGAACTAGAACCAAAAAATAGCCAGGCATTGTGGTGGGCGCCTGTAGTCTCAGCTACTTGTAAGGCTGAGGCAAGAGAATCGCTTAAGCCCAAGAGTTGGAGGTTGCTGTGAGCTGTGATGCCATGGCACTCTACCCAGGGCGACAGTTTGAGACTCTGTCTCAAAAAAAAAAAAAAAAAAAAATGCTATTAGCAAACAAGAAGAGAACTTTAAAAATCTGATACAGCATATTGGAAAAGAATCTACAGCTAACATCATATTTACTAGTTATGTAATAAATGCATGAATACTTTTTTCTAAAAGTAGAATATTCATCATAATGTACTAAAATTCATAATTAGTACAACAATAAATAAATTAAGGAAAAGCATACATAGTGGAAGACGAGAAACAAAACAACCAAAATCTTCAGATAACATGTTGCATATGTGGAAAATCTAATATACAATAAATAGTAGAATTAATAATCACAACTTCAAAGTAAATATGAAGTAAATGAACTATATTTCTATATCCAAAAACAGTTAAAAAATAAGTTTTACTTATCCATAAATATACTAGGAAAATTTTAAGTCATAAAACATTTAATTGTATAACCCAGAGAGTTTTATGGCTAATATGACATTCTACAAGAAGCCATGCCTCCTACATTCATAGACTCTCAACTTGTTTACAATAAACCTATAGTAAATTCTAAACCCAGGACATCTGCTCAAATCATTCCCTAGATAATAGCTCTTCTCCTAGCAATCAACATTCATCTATTTATCTAGAGGTCCAGTTACTGTATTTCTGAGCAGAATAGATGCCATCAGCAATCAGAGGGAAATAAATAGATCAGAAATCAGCTGCTTAAAACCCTATCTGAAGCCAAATGATATATCATTTTCATGGATAAAATTACTCAATATTCAAATTATTAATTTCTTCAATTGTATTTATAGATTTATTGTAATGTTAACCAAATTCCCTGCAGTTTATTTCTTCTGCAAAATATGGCAAGTTCACTCTAAAACATGGAAATGCAATAACCAAAAATAGCTAAGTCATTCTTTAAGAAGAAAAGGATGGGAGGACTTGTCCTGGGAAGTATTAGTCTAATTACACAACACTGTTCTTATAGTAGATGACTGGCAATATGATGACATTAAATTTTAGGACTTCCCTGGAAAAAAGTATAAAGAGAGCAAAAAGGCAACTCACAGAGCAGAAAGTGGTATTTTCAATTCAATAACTGACAAAGGGCTTGTATCAAGAATATATAAATCAAAATAAAGTTATTTTTAAAAATAAAAAGAGACTTCTATGGGCCTTTCAAGAAAGAAGATATCAATGGGAAGGGAGGGGAGAGGGAAGGGTTGATAGAGGGAGGATAAATGGCAGGACCACACCTATGGAGCATATTGCAAGGGTACAAGTCAAATCTATCTAGGGTAAAACATAAATGTCTTAACACAATAATCAAGTAAATGAGGTGAAAGCTATATTAATTAGTTTGATGTAAGCACGTCAAATTGTATTAAAAAAATCAACACATTGTACCCCACATATGCATAAATGTATTCATGATCTATGTGTATATGACTTAATAATAAAAAAAGGCAATAAATCTATGAAAAGATACCCAGAGAAAGATAAATTATCACCGCTTTCAGATACCAATGCATAGCATAGCTAAAAACAAAACAAAACAAAAAACTATCAATATCAAATTTTGGCAACAGGAATGTGCTTGTATAGCAACTGGGAGAGTAAATTGGTAAAGTCATTTTGAAAAACTATAATGTTAATATATTATTTTAAATCAATAAGGCAAAATACTTTTAGATATTACAACTTTAAGATGTTAAGGGAAAGAAGTCAGTCATTTGCTTTTAATATTCAATATAGAGCTCTATATGAGAGTCTGTACATTAATAAAAATTGTGTTATACTTTAACAGTATATTCTATACCTGACCAAAAAGGGTGAATTCCTGAATCTTTTACATATTTGTTCAATTCTGTTCAATTTCTACTTTTTGAGACCATTTGGAGTGAGACTGTCTCCTTCACATGGAAGTCCCTCAGGAAATAGAGGACAGTTTTCATTTCCCCTGGGGAATGTATTTATTTTTTTCCTGTACCAAGCTAATCACCTGCCTAAGATTATATTCCTATTTGGTTCATAGTTCTTAGAGTATTGGGGTCCAGAATAAAATTCAACATTGTATTTTTGTTTTGATAAAGCAGACTAGTGGGAGACTAACATTTCTTAGTAGAGACTATATTTCTAGTAATGCTAAAGTTCCATTAACATTTTGATGTCATTTAACACTTTACCCATCTGGATATGCATTGCCATCTATGAACTAAAACCTTTAACCTTTTTCTACACATATTGTTAAAAAGCCTTTTTTGTGCATTTTTAACCCACTTGCAAGCATTTATAATTATCAGTTTTCAAATGTATTTTATTAAATTCAATGCAATGATCTCACCTTCCTTTAGAATTCTGTTTGTGCCATCTACAATGTTCATTAATTTGCAAAACAGTATAGTATGAATTTTGTGTGTGTGTATGTGTGTGTATAGATGGATATAGATATATATAAATACAAAGATAGACATTAATATATGAATATATATTACCATAAAGCTATATGACAAGCTTTAACTATAGTTATTTCTAAATGATAGGATTATGTGTAATTATTTCCTTGTACTCAATTTATTTTATTTTTTTTTCATTTTACACCTGAATTAATTCATTCATTCATCCATTTTTATTCAATATGTTTAGGGGATACAAGTACAGTTTTGTTACATGGATATATTATGCAGCAGTGAGATCTGGGATTTTGGTGTATGCACCACCTGAATAGTGTACCTTGTAGCAAATGTACTTGATTTTTACATTTTCTTTATAACGTGTACTTAGTGAGGTAAAATTCTCAAAATGAATGCCATCTTCTATGCTTAGAGGGTGAATAAAGCAAGTCAGATTCAGACAAGTTTAGCCTAGATAAAATTTGGGTTACAAATGCTTGAAACATCTTAAAAACGAATAGGAAGTTTGTTCCAGGTTAATGGAATACCATCAGTGAAGTACACAGATTTGTTTAGAGGTTAAATAGAAAATATACTGTGGACTGATCAACAATAACTTTTAATCTCATACCAAAGATTTTATTATATAGATAATTTATTCTGCAGATTTTAGGAGAAATTAAATAATTTTCAAGAAGACAGTGACACGATTGGATATATTCATTGGAAAGAGACCAGATTTGAACAGTAAATTTACAGATGAGAGGTTAGAGATAAGGATAAGTTTTAAACATGTACTATAGAAACCTAGGGCAAGATAATCTGGGTTCAAATAGAAAAGTATTAAGGACATGAGAGTGTAAATTTAAGTAGCATTTTTCAAACTATATCGAACACAACACTAGTATTTACTAACAAACATCTTTGAAGATCTCTTAGCATAAATCCTATTATTAATACTTGTGGCAAATTGGGGGGGTTTTTTTAATCAAATAAATTCTAGAAATCTTATCTTAAAAATCTTAAATCTTATCTTATCTTTATCTTATTATAAATTCTTCTCTTAAACATTTGAAATGTACACAAGCATATTAAAGACCTGAGACGTCTGGCCACAAAGAGACATATTTAACTTTATTTAATACATCATTTTCCAAACTCATTTGAGCATGGGAAGTCTCTTAATATCTCAGTGTCTACCTCTAGAATTTTATGCACTTAATTAGAAAAATATAGCATTAGAAAAACATTAAGAAGGCAAACACAACAAAACATAGTATTTAATTCCTTGATGAGGAAAATTCTTCAATGTCAAGTTTTTAGCTCCCCCTCCCCGAAGGAAAATAATACTACACTGAAATTATCAAGTTTCTGAGAACAGGTTTGGGTGGGAAGTATCAGTGTGAGTTGAGATTAGTTAGGTGTGAGTTAAATCTAAGTCCTTTACCAATTGAAAAGCAGTATTAGGAATAGGGATAATCTATTTGAAATTGTTTAACAGAACTTTGCTACTAATCAAAATGCAAAGCCTAGCAGAGTATTCTAGCACAAGGCATGGTGACTGGAACCCACTGTGACCCACCCTGGGCTGGGGGATGAGAGTGATGGCAACAGTGGTGTCAAAGATATCACAGTAGATGGTTCTCATTAATGTGAAAGCTGGCAAATTCGTTCCCTAGACACCCTAACTAAAGGATTTGGAGCTTCTTGCCCAATGACTCATGAGATTCTAGGAAATACCTTTAATCTGTATGGATATCTCCTTGAGTTTTCTGTTACTTAAGAGCTTAATTGGTGTGACTGTGCTCAGGTAAACTCAAGAAAATAAAAGGAAATGTGAATTATTTGGGGCTGAAATTACAAAGCATAAGGAAATTCTCAGAAAGGAAAATAACATTTAATGTTTAGTAGCTGCAGCTGTATTTCCCACAGGGGCGAGGTAGAGTGATTTATTACCCCCTGGCATTCCCAATGGGATCAAGCTCTGAAAATGTGTAAGAAATCAATTTCTCTTCAGAACTGAGGGATGGAGAAGGCAGGGACAGTTTGTCCTGATTCCAGTTGTTTTGCTTGTTTTGCTGACCTGCTCTGTGAGCTGAAGCAATTCTAGGAATTTGTCTTCTCAGCCACACATCTGAGAAGGGAAAGCACAGCAATAGCAGTGTGGCTTGGCCATCTACCCTTCAGGTTTGCTAAAAATGACCAGAACAATTTACACCTGCATGCGTGGTGGCAGGAAAAGGCCTTGGGGTCAGAAGAACAAGGTTTAAATCCCACAACTTCTTTACCAATTTAAAAAATTGTGACCCTGGTTAGTAAACATTAGCTTTGGCGTCCTCTAGTTTTCTTATCTATAAAATGAAATTAATAAAATGAAATTCACATCTGTAAAGTGAAATTAATAACTATAATTATGAGAAATTGTAGAATTAAATGATATATGTGTTTTTAAAAATTATATTGAATAAACTTATTTAGAATATATGATAAAGTATTATATTTATATTATTGATCCTATGCAAGTAAGTTTAATGAAACATACTTGGTTACTCTATTAAAGACACCATATAGGCAGGCATGATGGCTCATGCCTGTAATTTTACCACTTTGGCAGGTCATGGTGGGTGGTTTGCTTGGCCAGGCTGAGCAAGAGTGAGACCCCAACTCCACCAAAAATAGCTGGGCATTGTGGCAAGTGCCTGTACTCCAGCTACTTGGGAGACTGAGGCAAGAGGATCACTTTAGCTGAGAAGTTTGAGGCTGCTGTGAGCTATGATGCCTTTAGAACACTACCCAAGGTAACAGAGTGAGACTCTGTATCAAAAAAAAAAAAGAAAGAAAATGAGAGAGAGAGGCCGGCCATATATATAATATGTACGTAATGGCCAACACTAAATGTTAAACGATTTAGTTTCAAAGTTAAATGCCTTTTCAAGTTTTCAAAAAGTTCACTTTATAAATAAAGCACATGTGTATATTTCCTTTGCCTGTTTTCCATGCCTCTAACTGACATTTCACCATTTTATTTCCAATCTGTCCTTAGGTCATCCATCCAAAGGAAGAAGATTTTTTCCATAAGAAGGGGGTATCCTCAGCACTTTCTGATAAGTATAGAAATGTCTTCTAAAGAAAAGTTCTTTCCAAGGTCCCTTTGCCCCTGTGGTTAATGAAATTTGAAGACCCCTCAGGTGCATATTTTTCTTATTAATTGGATTTTCTAATTAACAAGAGAATAAATCAGAAACCCTTTTGATTCATCTATTCATGCTTATAATAAGTTGATCCCTGTCATAAACATAATTAAATCCATCTTTACTGTTTGAAGATTGTACCTAACCCAGGGCTATCATTTTTTTTTTTTTGAGATAGAGTCTCACTTTGTCATGTTGGGCAGAGTGCCCTTTCTTCATCACAGTTGACAACAATCTCAAACTCTTGGGCTCAAACAATTCTCTTGCCTCAGGCTCCCAAGTACCTGGAACTCTAGGTGTGTACCATCACACCTGGCTAGTTTTTCTATTTTTAGTAGAGATAGGGTCTCACTCTTGCTGAGGCTGGTCTCCACACACCTTAGCCTCCCAGAGTGCTAAGATTACAGGCATAAGCCACCATGCTGGCCAGGGCTATCATCTTAAATAAACAGATTTTATCTCCCAGCAGTCAAGGAGCAACTGTAACCTCAGTACACTTCACAGCTTGACAGTGTGTATGTACGTTCTTCAAAGCCATCATGCTCGATATTGTATAGACAGACTGGCTCCAAGATGAAGTGTAAAATTGGTGACTTTTATTGAACTTTCTTAATAGCTTATTTTGCTACTTTTTTTTTCTTCTTTCTAAAAAATGGCACCTGTGGCTCAAAGGAGTAGGGCACCAGCCCCATACGCTGGAGGTGGCGGGTTCAAACCCAGCCCTGGCCAAAAACTGCAAAAAAATAAAAAATAAAAAATAAAATAAAAGTGACATACTGAAAAACCATGGTGCTTAGCTGAGGTTTTAGGTTACGCTAGTACCTTCTCAGATCCTAACTAGTTCACAGAATTATCTTTATTATCAAACTTTTATTCCCTGCGTAGAATGAGCAAGAAACTTAGTGAGGGGCCTAACTCCACATGACAGAACTTCCTAAAGTGTCTTGTGTTCTTTGGGGACTTATATCTCCTCTGCAGCTTTAGCCTTTCTTAAATAGATTCTATGCCAACAAAAATAGCCAAGATAAGTATCTCCATTTACTAAGAACAGTAAAAAAAAAAAAAAAATGGATAAGACAACTGAAAATTTAGAAAGTACAAATTTTAACCCTCCTTTTAGAACCATTGATTATTGATTAAGGCATCCAAGTGGTGATGGTAGGTTTAACACAACCAGAAGAACTTTTTCCTATTTGAACCACCTGCAGCAATCTGACTTCCCCCAAACAAACTGGAACAAAATTGCAGAAATTACTTCCATTTTGTAAACCCTATTTGACCTTTGAGGTATCCTGTAACCAGCAGCAGGCTGGCCAAGGTGCCCCCATCCCTGCCTTGTATATGCAGCAGGGATACTTTGGATTTAGTAAAATGAGGTGCCTGCTTTCTCTGCCCTTCCCACTCCTTGTCTGTTTCCTTGGCCATGGCTCACCCCTCCCATGAGTTTTGCCTCTGTTTAGGGGTAGTCTCTTTATATTGAAGCTTTCTTTATTTATATATATTTTTTAAATATGGGGTTTATCCAGAAGTTTCACCTGCCAGCAAACTAACTTGAGTTCTGCATCAATTGGTCCTCTTCTTGAGATATTTTGCAGAGTGATCATTTTCATACCTGATGATTATGTTTGAACATAGGACTGAGTAGTCTTTCTGAATACCCCTAAAATACATCACAATTGAGGCTGATGTTTTTGTGAGAACTGCTTGCATTTATAGCCGTTTGTTGAGTTTCAGAAATGTTTTCTTAGTCATTATAGCAGATGTTGTCAGTGACTCACATATTCCTCAGGCCTTACCTCTTCAGTGTGCAGTGACCCAACTTCCAGCTGCCAGTACCCGTCCTTCTTTGCACTTTCTCCAAAACTTAAAAAGCTGTTTCTTCCCTGACAGAGCAGTTATGAAATCTAGGATTTATTACTACTCAGGAATGGCCTTACCCCGATGGTTATAGGAATTAGAGCATAAATATCCCAGCTCCCGTGGCCATCAGGTGACATAGCTCTGAAGTACCTGTGTTTAAAGTTTCCCAGGTTACAAGGGTATATGTGAAACTTGGTAAACGGTCTGTGAAGCTAGTGAATGATGCCCCATGATCATATCAATGTACACAGCTATGATTTAATAAAAAAAATAAAAAATAAAAAAAATAAAACAGTAAAGTTTCCCAGGGTTTTATTGGGAGGATTAAGCTCCACAGGCCCAGCCCCTACACAGCCACATTTCTTGACAACACACCCTTTATTGTCCTGCTCCCTCCTCTTCTCCCTTTTCCACTTTCCTATCAGTGCTTCCTGTACCTTCCAAAACTGCTTTTCCCACGTCCTTATGTCAGAGTCTGTGTCTGGAAGATCTCAGATTAAGACAACTGTCTACTATAAACACTAAAATGGCAAAGATGTCCCTACTTCAAGATGTTCACAATTCGGTGGAAAGATAGTACAGAGAGAAGATAAGTCAGCTGACCTTTCCCCTACCTTCCTTTCAAGCCCTACCCAATACCACAGCACATACCCCTACTATGTTGAGGTTCTGACTCCTCTCCAGGGCATCAGATGGTACTGTTGATATCAGCAGGGTTGCCTAAAGATAACTCAATGGAAACCATTGGAGAATACATAGGTAAGATCTGAGTTTGGTCCACACCCCACAAAGAAGAATCCTCTGATCATCAGTGAAGATGAATTTTGTGTCATATTGCCAATGTACCCTACTTTCTATTCTCCTGAAAAACAGACTGACCTTTTAAAATGTATTATAGTTGTATAACATTGCCCATCATGCAGATGGATGATTATGTTGAACAATACATTTCAGCTAATAGGAAAAAGATAAACATTTATGGCCCAGGTAATAAATCTGACCGTTCTGGGTATAAGACTCTGATATAAAGTTATCCACAAAAGATACTTGATAAGGAGTATCACTGGGATGACTATTTGGGGAAGGGAGGAGGAAGAAGCAGTAATAGGCAAAGAAAAGTCAAACTGCAGGGATGGCCCCCAAAAGGGCCTTGGCTAATGCCATGAGGACTCTTCAATTAAAATTAACCTTCACAGTTGTCCCAAGCTGGACCAAGATAGCCAGACTTCTATAATCCATCTATCACTGGGCATGAGTCATCTGGCAAAGAATATGTATGACCTTGGACAAGATGGCAGTCTACAACAGGGGCCAGCCCTAAAGGTGTTGACAGCTGCAGAGCATCTGATTATAGAGGTCCCAGCAAACTCTTCATTAAAGGGGGAACTATAGGCTGTGCCTCACAGCATCCACTACAATTTGGCAGTATTTCAATTTGGAACATAATAAGCCACAGCATTCTATCAGATCATGATATTGTGCCTTCACTCCTGACTATGGTTACAGTATTTGCATGACAGATTTGAACATGCGTCAGCTCCTAAAACACCTATTTCGTGGATTTTGTTTTTGTAAAGTCTATTGAGCCAGAAACAACTCTGAAGCATCTGAAAGCACATTTTAATGCATCCTCCAGGGTTCCTACTTGTACATCAATGGAGAAGTCTGTAGGAGTATGTGGAATTATGCCAGAAGTATCAGATAGTTCTCCATAATCCCATTAATAGGCCACAGTTAGGACAAGGGCACCACCATTCATAACAGTGGTCATAAAAATAGCAGACTCACATCACAAATCTAAATGTTGAAATGTTACTAATCTTGGTTAAAATATGCAATTAGTCGAAAATAATTCTCATAAACCAAATAAAGTTAATGCTACTTCAGTAGTTTGATTTAACTTCATAAACTTTCAAGAGGCAGGGTGATACTGTGCAGCTGTTGCATAGCGTTTATGAAGAACAGGGTCTTTGCTGCCGTGAAGTGTGTTCACATCCCCATTATATAGAGACTAACCACATGGTCACAAAAAGTATTAATCATAGTATTTATGTGAACCCCTACTTAACCTTATAGCTTGAAGCATTTAATAATAAAGCCATTCTAGTCATTTTAAATCAGAGTCTGGTTGTGTTCCCATTGAAGTTTAAGAAAGGATAATCCCAGCCCAGTGTGTGAAGGTGGGAAAAATCACTGAGCTGAGAATTGGTACAAGTTCCTGATATGCCTCCATTCCTGAGTGGCTTTGAGAAATTAGCTTCATTTTCTTTTCTATGAAAGGATGAAATAAAATATTATATAATATCTAAAAGTCCCCAGTCTAAAAGTCTATGATCATCTTTTCTTTTCAGATTATCTAGTAGTCTAAAATTAAAGGTACCTTGTGAATTTAATATTATAATTTTTCAAGATGACCAATCATAAATTATCATTAGATCTAAAAATGGTACATTTTTGATCATCTTTTGTTTTTTTCTTTGAAATACCCTATTTCAAAGTGTTAATATTGCTATAACCTATCTCTCTAGCAAATGGTGTCCTAGGCAATAGTATTACCTGTGTCATTATTATTTATAAACATCATATTTAAAAACACTTTTAAAATGTTAGATTTATAATTTTTACCACCTTATAAATTCCATATTAAGATCTAACCAAGAAAATAAGGTTAATTTTCAAAGAGTAGATTCTAGGCAACCTATAATTCTCTTTTTGATGTATGATAGCTGGTATATTAGAGTTATCCAGAGAAACAGAACCACTACTATATAAATAGGCATTATATATAAAATATGAGATTTATTATGGGAATTGGCTCAAGTTATTACAGAGGCTGAGAAGCCCCATGATCTGCCATCTACGAGCTAGAGAACCAAGAAAACCAATATACAAGTACAACCCTGAGTAGAAGGATTCAGAATCAAGAGAGCTGGTGTCAAGGGTATGAGAAGATGAATGCCCAAAATCAAGCACAGAGCAAATTTGCCCTTCCTCTGCCTTTTATTTCTATCAGGCTCTCAATGGTTTGGATTATTTCCATCAGAATTCTTTACTTAGTTCACCAATTCAAATGCTAATTTCTTCCAGAAATGCCTTCACATAAACACCAAGAAATAATGTTTTAGCAGATATCTGGTCACCTCATAGCCCAGTTATGTTGCCAACATAAAATGAATCATCACAGTGAGCTTCTGTGCTCATAGATTCCTTTTATGGCTTTTTAGTAAAATAGTATCAATACAATTTAGGAAATTACTCTCACATGTAAGAATTTAGGCCCTGCTTCCATCACATTTCTATTCATTTAGACTAGGCAGAAACATACTGTGCTGTGACTCATCAGATCTAAGCTCCATACCTACTGTTATGCTGGTGTGCAGGCAGAAAACTGGGATGATGGAGAGGTGACTCCCAATTAGAAAGAGCTTCGCTGAACAAACAACACAATCAACATAATCTACCTGGTGACCTGACTATCTTTATTGAAACTCTCCCTTTCCATGGCTTCTGTGAGGCTACCTGGTTCTCTTACCTCTCTCGCTTTTCCCTCACTACTCTCCTAGGGCTCTCAGATTTCACCTCCCTTCCAAAGTGTGTATTCCACTAGGTTCCATCCTCAGTCCTCTCCTCAATTTGTACACTTCTGTTGAGTGAACTCATATAAATTCGTGGCTTCAACTGCCACTTCTGTTGCTAAATTTTACCTTTAGTCTAGACTTTTTTACAACCTTCAGACAAATATGTTGAATTGTCTGACATGTATAAATTATAAACACTTCAGACACAGCATATTTGAAAATTGAATTTATCAATTTCCTCAAAAATGTGATCTTCCTTCTCCTAGTCTCACCATCCTTTCCACAATAGATTAGGCTATATCATAAGCTAATGCTATAATCTTCTCTTCCTCTTTTGGTCTATATTTGAGTATTGCAAATAGCAAGTAGATCAGAGTAAAGGTACTTAAGAGACTGCTGGCTTGAAAGTACATCATAGACAATCAGAAGGTCATATGGATTTTCTGGTAGCAAGCATTAAAGGTGGCATTTGACAATGTGAAGTAGCTAAAATGGTATTAAGAAGGAGAATGGAAGTAGAGAAAGAAGGATGGACAGACTCAAAAACAAACATCACTGCTTTACCACATTGACAGGGGCTTGCCGGAACTGATCCCAGACCAAGCGAAGCATGTGATAAATAAATCTCAGTGGAAATTCACACTTGGAATGTATGTCCCTAGAGTCCTAAGCAGAGAGAATCATAGATATTTATAAGGTCAAAAGAATTTAAAATTATGATACACATAAAATTTTTGCTTAAATTGGCAATGCAAATGGTTATTTTAGCCAAAACCCACACAGAAGCTGTGCCAACTCCATCAAGAAATATTTGTTGAGATCCACTAAGGGCCCAGCTTTATTCTGTGTCTATTAATAGCAAATAAATGTTCAAAGACTTGGTTATTTCTCATACAGAATATAAATCTATGTAGAAGGATGAAATGAACTACAAGCACATCATCTACTGTGTGGCCTGTAATTTCTGTCCTCTCTCCACATTTTTGGTTCAGCTTTCCTTAATTTACTGCTGGGTTTTCTTTACATACCCTGTTTGTTGTCTCCGACCCTTTTCCAAAGCTATTTCCTCTTTCATTGCTCTTTCTAAAGCTCATCTTCTCTATTCACATTTTATCTGGCTAATTCCTAATCAGTACTTTGATGAGAAAGCCTTCCTTGACCTCAAGTTGTGCTTAGATGCATAGGATTAGAATAGGAGTAAAATTAATTTAAAAAAATACTCACTATATTTTGATTGATGATTACTTGTGTTTCCCATATGCTATAAATTCCACAACACTATCTGTTTTGTTCCTTGTATACATATGTACTTAGTAACTATTTGCTGAAAAAGAATGAATAATTGTTTTTTTTAAGGCAATGTATAAATTTAATAAAGAAAATGGCAAATGAATTTAGGCTTATGGGATGTCTAGGAAATAAAGCGGTGGAGGATATACATAAGGAGCCAGAATCAGTTGATAGAAATAACCATGGACTTGTACATGAGGATTAAAAGAAATTGGTTTCATGTTAAGGCAACAGTTCTCAACCTGGGGTCTACAAAGCCTAATGTAAGGATAGGATCATTACTTCGTTTTAATTTTTTAAAAAGCCCCAAGGGAATCATATACGTGTATTGTGCACTGTGTGTGTAGTTCCCTCTCTGCCATATGTATATACATCGTTATCAATAAGATAATAAGCATCATTTAAAAAGGAGAGGAAGGAGGAGGAGAAGTGGGAATTGAGTGAAAGAAAGATGGATAATTCTTGTATATTATTTTATGTAATCTTTAAGACAAATATATTTTTCTCATTTTAATAGATAAGAAAACAAAGGTGACTGGGTTATAGCTTTCATGTGAAAACCCTAAATTAGTTTCATGGTAGGGCTGAGTACATTGGGTACTTTTTCTTCCATTCTTGAGATACTTTACTAAGAAGAACCCAGTTACAACCTAAGAATAGGGGGAAGGGGGAAAGGGAGGGGAGGGAGGGGGGAGGGGGGTATAGAGGAGGGGATTGGTCAGATTACACCAGCGGTGCGTCTTACAAGGGTATATGTGAAACTTGGTAAATGTGGAATGTAAGTGTCTTGGCACAGTAACTGAAAGAATGCCAGGAAGGCTGTGTTAACCAGTGTGATGAAAGTGTGTCAAATGGTCTGTGAAGCTAGTGAATGATGCCCCATGATCATATCAATGTACACAGATATGATTTAATAAAAAAAAAAAAGAAAGAAAACAAAGGTGCTAAAAAGTTACAGCTTAGAACTCTATTGTGTCAAAAAATCACTTACAAATAAATCACTTGATGTGGTGTTAGCATTAAAAGAATATTAGAGTATACCAAGAAAAAAAGGTGATGAAAGATCATTTCTATAGTGAATGTTCAGGAAACCGTCCTGTGAGGGAGAAGCCAGATCCTACATTGTCAGTCTATGAAGTTTAGTTGCTGCATTCATAGGACATCTCAACTTTTGATAAAAAAATTTTTTTTGAAAAACTGATTGTTTTAGTCACCACAGCAAAAAATATATTTGCCCTCATATCAATAAATCGGCTATATTTTTATTGGACCTCCTGAATGACAGACTTTATCAGGCTATCCAGGCTCAAACAAGATTTGGCAAGCACGCTTTTGAAAAATTAAAAGGAAATACTTACAGTTATCTTTCTTATAGGAGCATAAAAAGAGATTATAACTTGTTTGAAGTATTGGGTTTCTTTTCTAATGGGCCACGTTTTTCTGGAGAACTGTCAAGAGAAGCAGGTGATTGCTAAACTTCCCTGGGAATATGCAGCAAAGTCCAGCAGAATAAAAATTATATCTATTCAGATCTGCAAGGCCAAAATGTAGTGTACAGCATTCTTTTGTTTTTTAAAGGAAATTATTTATACATATGACATTTACATATCTGTAAATATGTAAACATACGCATTTTTCAATGTTCTTTTTTCCTTCCTTTTTTAATTGGTTCTCCCATATTTATTTCATACACATTTTAAAGATACTCTACTGTGTATCCAGATAAGCCATATTAATATCCTAGTATTGTCCTTTAATATTTTTCTATTCAACCCTATATAATCTAAAGATACGGGTTCATGTACATGTAGGATGTTTTAGTATTATTTATTATATAGATATAGTATCATACAAGCACACGATGTTCTGCATCTTTTCTCATTCAACAATATATCATGGAAATCTCTTCAAGTCAACCATGAAAATGATTTGTTTTTGTAATGGACACATAAAATTACCTGATATATATATATGTCATATTTTTTCTGCTATTTCTTATTCATAGATATTTTCCTTAGTTTGAAAAATTATATCATAATTGTTTTTAAGATCAAGGCTGCAGTGCCCTTACACATGTGTCTTACATATTGAGGCTTTTATTTCTAATAAATATATTCTGAAAATTGTTACTGGTTGAAAGGTATATGTATTCTTAGTAGGTATTACTAAATTGCTTTGCAAAAGTCATTGCAATAATTTTCATTGCATGAACAATGTATACGAATGATCTTTTTCAAAAAATTTTTACGTTTAATTTTTTAGGGGGGTTAAGACAAAGTCTCACTCTATCACCTGGGCTAGAGTGAAGTGGCATCATAATATCTCACTGCAAACTCTTTTGCTCAAGTGATTCTCCTGCCTCAGCCTCTCAAGTAACTGGGAATGCATGAGCATGCCACCACACTTAGCTAACTTGTTTATTTTTTATTTATTTATTTTGGATTAACATAAGGGTACATATGATTAGGCTACATTATCTATGTTTGTGAAATATAGTCTCAATTATAGTTGAGTCCTTCACCTAGATGTGCCCTTGATCCTGTGGGTATTTTTTGTTGAGGCAGTCTTACTCTTGCTCACGCTGGTCTCAAACTTCTGTCCTCAAGCAATCCTTTCCCTTACACCTCCCACAGTGCTAGTATTAAAGGTTTGAGGCCTAGCGCCTAGCCTTGAGAATGATTTTTTTAATATTCCTAACAGTGTTAAAGATTTCATTCTCTGAATAATTTCTAGTTATGTAAAGTTATATTTATTTAACTTGCATTTCCCTAATCATAAGGAAATATTATCATTTATTGTTATGTTTCTGAATCTTTTTAATATGTTCTCCTGTTATCTGCCCATCCACAGTTTTTGATTATTTTTATGCAGAATTTCTTAGTCTTCTCTTGTCAATTTGAAAAGGCTCTCTTTTATAACATAGCTATTAATATTTTTTCACCCGTGGGAACAGTTTTTTTGTCCAGTTCCTTTTCTGTCTATTGACTTTAATCACAATAGCTTATAAATAAAAAGGTTTTTTAAATCATTATTTATATTATCTTTTTACAGCTAAAGATAAATAAGTTAAACTCTAGGTTTTTAGACTTTGTTGCCATAAATCTAAAATTAACTTAAAATGTAGGCTCCAAGATATTTCATAGGTTTGAACCTGCCACCTCCCATATATGGGGCCAGAGCCCTACAGTTTCATAATTTTAAGTTATTTTCCTCAAATCATTACATTGCTTGGATTTTCGAATATGGCATATGCATAGAGTTCAATTTAAATAAATCTTCTGATTTGAAGGCATAATATTATTTTTCATTTCTGTATATATTGATTTATAAATGCCAATAAGTTTTGTAGTTTTCTATACCTTTCCTATTAAATTTACTAAGTCATTAATGAATTTTGTTGCTATTGTGAGTGAAATGTTTTTCCCATTCCAGTTCTGATTTCTTATTGCTTAAATAGAAAATAAAAACTATTAGTACTACATAGTTTTCTTTTCTCCATCTATCTTATCAAAATCTATTATCAATTTTAATTGTTTTTATACTAAGGCCTCATCAGTTTTCTAGATAATTGATGGTATCAATTATAAAGAATAATGAAAACACTATGTGCAATCACACACAGAATGTAATGATAAAAACCCAAGTTCTGTGTGTAGTTGTCCATATTTACTTTCAGGTACTATTAAGAGTTATTTTGAGTATTATTCTTGGGAAAATAAAACTTACTCTAGAAGTGTGGTTGTTTGTTATGAAATAAATATAGTATGAAAATAGATACTAGAATTTGTCCATTTGCCTAAATACATGATTTTGAACACCATCAAGAAAGATGAATAGACCTTCACATCATAATACCCTGGAAAGGATCTCAGAGACAATTACAACAAAGTAACATAAACAGAGTCCTGGGACCTTCAGTTTTGCTTCACTAACGCAATTCAAGGTGACATTGGTTAAGTTGCTTTCATATTTTGCTCCATGACAGACCAACTAGAGTTCAGTGGAGACACCATTACTAGCTGCAGCAGCAGTGGTGACAAAGAGCTTACACTGAGAGGGCTGTGCACCTTAGACTGGTTGATGAGAAGTCATGCGAAACCCAGCCTCTTCTAGGAAATGTTAAGGAATAGCCAAACACAGGTAAGGAAAGTACTGGAATTCTGAAATACTAGATGCTTCAGCAACCACTGATAACACATGTACATGCACACACATCACACTCATGGACACACCTAATATATGAAGAGACAGTTGAACAGAAAGATATTCTTGTCCTCACTTTTAATCTAGTATTAAGGAATATTTGGAGGCTGATCTTATGTGTCTTTCATAATATATATTTCCCACAAGATGACTTTCTGAAATCAGAGATGCAGAAACTCTGCATGAGAATCCTGAACAACCAAACAAAAAATGATCACAGGAATCTAAAATTCAAGTACTTAATGGACATGGCAGCCCAGAAACAAGTAGTTCACTCTCATTGGGCTATCTCCTTAGTTAAAACACCTCTGTACCCTGAGTTCAGCCCTTATCTTGAACATGAGCTGGTTCATCACTTTAGATGAACTTCATCTCTTGATAAAAAAATGGACCAGGAATACCTGACCTTTTTGATAAAATACATTTCTGTACTAATTATCCATCATATTTGGGTGCCTACTATTTCAATGTGTTCCTTATAAGCTGGGATATTTAGAGAATGACCCATGATTCCCGTCTCATGATTAAGTTAAGAAGCTCCTCATCAGCAACAGTATTATATAATAAACTGAATTTTGCAAATGAGTCTTTTAGTCTTCACGGAAGAATTCTCATTTTTCAATTCTCTATCCTTAGAATTCAAGGAATAGATCTTGGAAGCTAAAGTGCTAAAAGTGTTATGAAATATAGGCAAATATTAGAAGTTTACTGTAATATTGTGCCCCTTTGACAGAACATCATGTATTCTTCACAGCATGGTTTCTCATAGAAGCTATGTTTTGTCTTATCAAGGGTTCTCCCCCCCCATCCCAGTTTATTTATATTAGAGTTGATGACTTTTTCCTAGCACTAAAACCCCAAACTTGTGATGATTCAATGCATGGACATCTTCACTTAATAAATTTGTCTTGCAATTTTTGGTAATGTCCCCTTTTTGTTACATTGAAAATAGTGATCCTAAACATATAAAGCTTGTTAGTTATTTTTCTATGATCATTAATTGTTGAATGATTTTTAACGAGAACTAATTTATTACTGCTGTTTTTAATCATAATTCAAGATTGCCTTCTTTGTTAAGTTATTAGCTTTTTCATCTTTATCTTTAGTCACCATTACATCCACCAGAATCAATGTATGTACTAGCCTATAGTAGGCTTACCCAGAAGTAGAGCTTATGACAAAGGCTTATATGCAAGTGGTTTATTTGAGAACTCCAGAAAATTAGAGACATCCTATTGAAGAATCTATTGAATTAATTATATCTGTGGGTAATTAGAGCTTTATTCTACTAGGACACTTTGAGAAGTTGTATAAAATGTTCTGTGGAAGCCATATAGAATTGTTCTTCCAAGATAGGGAATTTCACCAATTCCAGTTTCCCATTGACCCAATATCACCAGCTAGCTGTATCTTCTTATACTTTGAATTTGCCCCTGTGCCATCAGAGATATCTCATGAAAAAAAATGGAATAGTGTACATCTGAGTGAGCTTCTGCTACTGCAAGAACTTGCAGAAATAAAGGTGGGCCAATAGGTTGTAAAGGTGGACATGAGAAGAATTCAATATAGTTAACAAACTAATTCCAACATAAGTGAGCAAGTAAGCTGTTTTTCTAAAATCATGTTTTTCTCTTTTTTTGCAGTTTTTTGGCTAGGGCCAGGTTTGAACCCACCACTTCCGGTATATGGGGCTGGCACCCTACTCCTTTGAGCCATAGGTGCAGCCCAAAACCACGTATTTCAACGTTTTTTATTTCCTGGTGCACTTGAACGTATAGTTAAATTTTCACAGCACATTTAAATTATGTTGATCAAAAAAAGAAAGAGTAAAAGAAAAAAATATGACTCAGTGCCCATAGCTCAGTGGTTAGGGCACCAGCTACATACACCAAGGCTGGTGGATTTGAACCCAGCCTGGGCCTGCCAAACAACAATGACAACCACAACAAAAAAATAGGTGGGCATTATGGCAGGCATCTGTAGCCCCAGCAACTTGGGAGGCTGAGGCAAGAGAATCACTTAAGCCCAAGCTTGTGAGCTGTGATGCCATGGCACTGTACCAAGGGTGACATAGTGACACTCTGTCTCAAAAAAAAAAAAAATCTATATATATATAAACTTCTTTTGAAAACAATTTAATTATTTTTAAGAATTTTCACAGTACATCTAAGATCTTCTCATAGCACACCAGTTGAAAATCACTGTTAAAGTCATTAATACGTGATTTAGCTCTTGCATTATAGACAACCATTCTACTTAATGAGCAACAATTACATAATGCTGATTAGTATGATAAAAATGCATTATTATTTATGAATTTCATTTAAAACTGAAAGCATTTCAATATGATTCATATATACTTTATGTTCTTAAAAGTTTAGACTTTATCTTATAACCACTGAATGGTTCTAAATAGAGAAGCACGAGTCATATTTTAAAATAAACACTCTGTCAGTGGTATATAGAATGAATTGAATGTACTATTGCATTAGTATGAATGATAAATTCATTCAGAACTCAGGTAGGAACCATAAAAGTGGATATAGGAGAAAATACATAAAATACATTGATATAAGATCAACAGGAGAAAAATTGAATAAGAGGAGTAGGGAAAAGGATGAAGTTAAGATGACTCAAAGATTTCTGATTTGAACGGAAAGGTAGATTTGAGTGATTTTCATCTTTCTACCATTCTCTAAATAATAAAGGAGCTTTATCTCTCACTCAGACCACTGAAATATCCTCCTCATTGATGAATCTATTCTTACTTTCTCTCAACATCCCCAAAACAGCATCCAGCATGGTATTTCCAAACACAAATTTTATTCCTTGAATATGATGACTAAATCCTCCTAATGGCTTTTTATTGGTCTTAGAAAAAGAGGGAAATACTTAATACACCGTAGAGGCCTCACCAAGGTCTTATCCTTGCTTGCCTGTCTACATCTGCAACTTTGACCACTCCCCCAGATATTCCAATCTTCTTTCCAGTTTCTCTAATATGCTAGGCTCCCTCACATCTTAGAGCCCTTGTAATGCTATAATCTCTGTCTGAAAGTTAGTCTCTGTCTTGTTAACTACTACTCATTTTTTAAAAGCTCAACTTAATTAGAAATTCATCAGCGAAGGCCTTCTTCCAATCCCCCTTTCCCTTTACTCCTCAAAGACAGAAAGTCTCTTATTAGATGTTCTCACAGGATAGTGCACATGTCCTCTTAGCACTTATTTCAGCTTGGAATTAATTCTCTATTAGTATAACAATGTAATAAACGTTAGCCTTTCCTCTCTAAAAAATAATGTCTATAAATGCAGGGACCACTATTAATTTGTAGAACATTTTAGCATTATTCAGGATTTCAGCCTTTCTAACTCTGTGTGATGCTTGATTAATTCTTCCTGATTGCAATTTGCCAAAAGGAACAAATTTATTTAATAGTATGTTTCTGTATATTGACTTTAAGAGTCTTATGAGATGTTCAAGAAAAGATGCTTAGCAGGTGGTTGATAGGCATATCTGCAGATAAAAAACACTCACTTTAGATGCAGAGATGTCCAACCTTTTTTCTTTTCTGCTGTACATTGGAAGAAGAAAAATTATCTTGAGACACACACTAAATACACAAACACTAATAAAAGATGATGAGCCAAAGACAGGTCCAAGCATAATTTTCACAATATATGATGTCATAGTTAAGTAAAACAAGTCTCAAATAATCAGCACTGGGCCTGCAGGCCACAAATTGGACACCCCTACACAGTTAGAGTTAAAATGTCAAGTTTCATTGTGTATTGTGATAAACATTTGAGTGCAAGTGTCTTTTTGATATAGTGGTAGACTACTACTCAGCCATAAAAAATAAAGGAATGTCTTTTGCAGGAACTGGGATGGAACTGGAGACCATTATCCTAAATGAAGAATTTTAGGAATAGTAAAGTAAATGCCACATGTTCTCACACATAAGTTGCAGCTAAACAATGGATAGATATGGTCACAAAGTTGTATAATAGACAATGAAACCTAAAAAATGGGGAGGGTGAGATAGAGTGAGGTATCAAAAATTGTGGTGTGAGAGCCGCACCACTATGGACTGAGAATTTCCCAAGTGGATGCCACCACTGAAGGTCACAAAGTGAAGAGAAGAATGATATAAGAAATTCACATGTAGAAGTTTCAGTAAATAATCTGCTGAAAGCTGGAGAGACAAACACTGTATCATCCTGTGGTGAGGCAAATGGGTGCCACCTCATACCAAAATCTCAGAAGGCTTTTATTAGGATTTTGGAGCATGTGTATACAGAATGAAGAAGTAAAGAGTTAATAGTCTCATGACTCAGTCATGCAGGTGGTCTTTTGATTATGAAAAAGATCACTAGGGGAAAGGATAGTAAGGCATCAAATCATAGAACAATTCTTAAGGGCCGAACTAAATAGGTAATAAACGAAGTTGTCTTAAGAGATAAGAGAGGAACAGTTATGCTTCAGGCTACATTATCTCAATTGGAGGGTAATTTTTAATTGTCTTCTAAATCCGCTCATGTCCTATCTCTGCTAAGCTGTTGATTTCTACCCAGATGTTCTCAAACCAGTTTCCTATCTATTTTGCTGAACATTCCACCATAGGCATGGAAGGGGGGATAAAGGGAAGGAGTACTGAGGTGACCCAGGGCCATTCTCATGTGTTCTGGTGATGGGTACACTGAAAGCATGGACTTCATAATTATACCATTCATCCATGGAACAAAAATCACCTTCACCCATAAATGCATCAAATTAGTAATGTGTGTGTGTGTGTGTGTGTGTGTGTGTGTTTAAAACCCAACTTGGTCATTTACTGTTTGTATGACTCTGTGCAAATTGTGATATCACTTAACTTTAGTGTCTTCTTCTGTGAAATGAAGACAATAATGGCATGACTCATAGGTGGTTGTTATAGGAGTTAAATGAGATCAAGCATGTATACTTGCTTCCATATGCAAGCAGGAAGTATACAGTGAATATTGCCACTGTTGTTATCATTTTGGAGTTCTGGATCACAATGACTAGATATACGTTTTCAAAACATTCAGGATGGTTGAAGTAATAAAGGCAGTTAAAAATTGCCTAGCCTGCAGGGTATCCAATCTTTTGTTCTTCTCTGCCATACATTGGGGAAAAAGAGTTGTCTTAGGTGGCATATTAAATACACAAACACTAACAAAAGCCGATGAGTAAAAACAAAGTTCCATGTGTAATTTTCATTATATCCAACACCACAGATAAGCAAAATAGTCCTCACATAATCTGTTCCTGGAGGCTGTAGGGAGAAGAGTGAAAAAGACCAAATGAGACACCAAAAGGATTAGAGAGGATGGGGGAAAAAATCCACAAAATTTTGATAAGAGAATTAGACAAAGACCAGGAAAGTTTGACATCAAAATGAAAAGAGATCTTATTCTCTTCTCTACTCATTTATTAATTTAAAATCTGTTCTTTAGGTATTAGGTCTTAAAATGTCTGGGAGGCAATACAACATACAAATCCAGAGTCATTACTGAGTTCCCTAGAAATTATCTGCTTTGTCTTAAGCTCATTCCTACTAGTTGGACACCACTAGTTCAATGTTCTTTCCTCTTTATTATATCAGAGAATAGCTTCCTTGGTTCTTAATTGATCTAAAAAGGATGAATCTGAAATGACACATTTATGGAGGAGGGAAATAGGAAAATTTTCCCCTAAACAATGTAATGCTCTACATAAATCCCAGAGTACTTTTTGTACCAAGGAATTTGATGCATAAAATCAAATGATCCTGAATGCATGCCATTTTCTTATGATTAGAATAACAGCAAAAAGAAGCAGCCTGATGCATTTGTTTTATATCTAAGTCAATGTACTATATTCATTCAAAATGTTCCTCATTAATTCTGACATTTTCAGATTTCTAGATAATCATAAATTGCACATTTTGTTTATGATGTCTACTATTTTCTCAGGACAATAAATGATGGCTCAAAGGTATTTACTAGGAAATTTGTCTTCACAGGCTGTTACTCTACCAGGTGACCCCTGTAACCACAACATCTCAGGGATTGTCTGGCAGTCAAACACACAACAAAAACACAGTTCTTCCCATAGCTTGCTTCCAAGTGGTAAACAAATTGGATTTGGAACACATGTTAGTTAATGAAATAGGATAATGACAGTTGCATTATGAGATGACATTTGCTACTAATAAATCACAGCTCTTATAATTTAACAAACAGTAGATATGATAATATCAAAAATAGAGTGGTTCTGATTATTTTAGCACATTAAAAGTGCTATATTCAAGGTCTACCCAGCCATCTATTTACCATAAAAAATTCAGAGAACTGTGTCTGTATATTATGATTCAATTCTGACTCAAAATTTAGAATTGCTATATGAGTTTTCAATAGGCTGTTCTATTGACTATTTCTGGCATTTGTGTCTTTGCATATGTAAGTTCCCAAAATAATATAAACAATGAGATGGGCTTATATCTATTCAAGAGAATTTTAGGCTTTGTTAGAGAGTTCACATCAACAAATATAGTATGCACAAAATAAAACATAAAGGTCACAGTTAGTCAATATTTGCTGTATAGATTAAGAATTTATCATTAATCTGAATATCTATATAATACCATCTGTCCAATAATGTTATACGCAGTGCGGAAAATTCTCTTTTTTGATTTGATTTATATATATATATATATATATATTTTTTTTTTTTTTTTTTTTTTTTGTAGAGACAGAGTCTCACTGTACCACCCTTGGGTAGAGTGCCGTGGCATCACACGGCTCACAGCAACCTCTAGCTCTTGGGCTTCAGCGATTCTCTTGCTTCAGCCTCCCGAGCAGCTGGGACTACAGGCGCCCGCCACAACGCCCGGCTATGATTTGATTTATATTTTATAGAGTAAGGTCAA
This sequence comes from Nycticebus coucang, assembly GCF_027406575.1. Classification (NCBI taxonomy): domain Eukaryota; kingdom Metazoa; phylum Chordata; class Mammalia; order Primates; family Lorisidae; genus Nycticebus; species Nycticebus coucang. The sequence continues at coordinate 162,739,957 of NC_069780.1, read as the reverse complement.
GAGTCGGAGGTATTCTAGAATACATTTTCAAATTATAGTGAACAGAAATATTGACTTTGACATGGAAGCTGCAAGTGTCATTTCTCTGACATCTACATTATAGGAAGCTTTATTGCCTAAATCCATTTTATCTATGATAGTCACCTACCTGCCTCAAGTAATTTATGAGTGTCAAACACCTCACTTCAGGATTCAGCAAACATATTCATTATATTGTGACTGATGCCTTACATACACAGACAGACAAATAGAATGATAATATAACTTCCTGAGTGCTAGATAGTAAATAAAGAATTTACCTCCAGAGTTCTAACAAAGCATTTGTGAGAATCATTTTCTACACAGTCTAAAAAGCAATAAGCGAATTCAGAGAGGATAGAGTGAAAAAGACAACCCATTTCAGAATTTGCTTATCTTTGATACAATCAACAAATCTGAAAGCCCAATAAAGATGGGGTACTGAAGGCAAGACACAGAACATGATCTCTGTTTCCAGAAGCCTAGACTCTAGACCAATTACATTCCCTGCACTGCACTCCCCACATAAATCTACACTTTGTGTTGTCTTTTATTTCAGGCTGATTTTTGTCTCTGGGCAGTCTTCTGGAACTATAGTCTGAGAACTAATTTATTCTCTCTTAGTAGATTTCTCTTCTTCTCCTTTGAATTCTCAGCAGTACTATTAACCTGATTAGCTGGGCGGCCAGGTCCAAGTATTAATGAGATAATTATGATTGTTCTCTTACACCAGGCATCCAAGAACTTCTGGCAAAGACCAATAGGATGGAAATCAGGAGAGCAAGGGTAAAATGCTAGTTTCTAGAAATGGCAGGCTCTGTGATATTATCAGGGAAGAAACAAAATCTAATAATAAACAAAGGCAACAGCACACAGCAGTGAGATGAGGAACAATGAGTACAGATCCCTGGGAAGATAAAGAACTTGTTGGGAGTTAGCTTCTGGCATGGGGTCCAGAGCTCATGACACTTCTACATGCATTCTAGTAAATATCTGTTATAACCTCAAAGTGTTTTTAAAAATTTTTTTTTCTTATTGGGAATGTAGCAAAACCATGAAATTTATATTATGTGACCATTCAGATGTACATAGAAAACTTAATTTCCTAATTTTTCTTTAAGTAATATCTTTCTCTTGAGCCCCAGACTTTGGTTAGCAGAAGAAAGAGACAAAGAGTCCATTATAATTCAATGTTTAATTAAATCCAGTAACAGTGAGTAGATATAAAGAAGTGCATGGCTTATGCTTTCCCATGTTCTAGTACCCGTGGTACCCGGCACGATGCCCCTTGTTCTTCTAAGCAGTAGATAGTGCAATAGTCAGGCATGGATCTTCAGGGTCTATCTGTTATCTAAGCAAATTGCTTCTTGGAAGCACTATCACCTTTCTCCTCCTTTCTGACTCAGATCTGAGCTTTGCAGACTCACATAAATCTCTTCCTCATTGCCCTGACCCCAGCAACTCAGCTCCAGCTTTGGCTAGCTATCACTTCATTCCACTGTGATGGCCCTTTGTTTTTTCTTCCAAAACAAATTCCAAAAAATACATCAGATAGTATCTCATACACTAGAAATCAATATAGCAGCAGTCATAACTGTAAAAATCAAAACCTAAAAACTTAATTTTGCTTACCTCCTAGATACAACATATACTATTCTGGTGACAGGCACTCTGAAAGCCCTGGTTTTAGCATTATGGAATTCTATGGAACAAGAACACTTGTACCCTCTAAGATTTTGAAATAAAATTTTTTTTTAAATAAAAACAAGACAAGTAATCCTTCATCAAGTGAACTAAAATAATCCAACAGAGCATTTGAACCTAGGTATATGGTAAGGAGGAGATGAGATTTTAAAACACAGTAATTGCCTTTGTGACACAAAGAAACATGGAGTCAGAAAAGAGAGCTTTGTGTCGGGCAGTGCATCTTATTGTATCTGCCACATGTTCTTCTTCTAGCTTCTAGATCAGGCTGGGGCAAAGCCATGAAAAGCCACAAGCAGGAATGCATAGTGTGCCCTGCCTTCATTGATTCAGTTGGTCTCACCACTTGGTAAGCTAATCACCCCTAAGGGCTGCTTCCCTTCAACTAGGAGGTCAAGTTCCTCAGTGGCCACCTGAGACCTGAATCCACCACAGGCATCCCCAGGGTATTGCCTGGATGGCTGGGAGCACCACATAACCATGGATGCTCTTCTACTTGATTTTATCAAGCCTGTGCTGGTCTAGTTGAAGGCACTGGACAATCTTCATCTAGGTCATCTTCTCCCAGACATGTGGTCTTTGAGGAGTTCATTGATTACCTCCTGGTCCTCCTCTAGAATGTGTATAGATTTAAGGAAGCAACTATTTTTTTTTTTTTTTTTTTTGGTAGAGACCGAGTCTCACCGTACCGCCCTCGGTAGTGTGCCGTGGCGTCACACGGCTCACAGCAACCTCCAACTCTTGGGCTTACGCGATTCTCTTGCCTCAGCCTCCCAGGCGCGCGCCACAATGCCCGGCTATTTTTTTGTTGCAGTTTGGCTGGGGCTGGGTTTGAACCCACCACCCTCGGCACATGGGGCTAGCGCCCCACTCACTGAGCCACAGGCGCCGCCCGGAAGCAACTATTTTTTAGTTCAAGAAGCCCATTTCAGTCCTGTGATGATATCTGGGTCTCAACTCAGCTCAACAGGGTTCCCTAGACCTGAAGCACTCAGCCCTCTCCACACCACTAGCATGGTCTTCACTAAGTATACAGTGTCTTTCTCCCATAGTCCAAGCCAGGAAACTAGCCCAATATGGGGAGGATAAGAGAAGATTACCTGAGCTTGGTTTGGAAAGAGGAAAGCATTAGGCAAAAATCACAGAGCAATAGAGAAATGTTCCAGGTAACATTTGGACAAATGAAAGGGCTAAAAGGCAAACAACAAGGCATTCTCAGGGGCAGCTGCAGATGGTTTCATAGAAATAGATACCAGGAGTTTATATGAGAAAGCCAAAATACACCTGGGAGTGTGGGCAAGACCTGCGCCATCTGGGCACCATCTGCCATGCTTCATGTTTAAGTCATAAGGGAGGTGCTGAAAGGTTGTAGTGCAGGAAAACATTGGCATCTTTATAGTTTTTTGTTATTTATACATTTATAAGATAAAAAACAATTTTATCACATACATAGCTTGAATAGCAGTCAAATCAGAGATTTTAGGGTATCCATCACTCAAATAATGTATATAGTACCCATTTCTCATCACCCACCCCCTTCATCCTCCTCACCCTTCCAACTCTCCATTGTCTATCATCCCACTCTCTATGTCCGTGTGTCCACACAACTCAGCACCACATGTGAATGAGAACATGCAATATTGACTTTCTGTGCCTGGCTTAATCCACTTAAGACTAATGACCTCCAGTTTATGTTGCTATGCAAGACATGATTTCATTCTTTTTTATAGCAGAATAGTATTCTATTATGTATATATAACACACTTCTTCTTTCTTTTTTTTTTTTTTTTAGAGACAGAGTCTCACTTTATCACCCTTGGTAGAGTGCCATGGCATTATAGCTCTCAACAACCTCCAACTCCTGGGTTTAGGTGATTCTCTTGCCTCAGCCTACAGAGTAGTGGGGACTACAGATGCCTGCCACAACTCCCGGCTATTTTTTTGGTGCAGTTTGGCCGGGGCTGGGTTTGAACCCACCACCCTCGGTATATGGGGCTGGTGCCCTACTCACTGAGCCACATGCACCGCCCTATAACATACTTCTTTCACTCATGTGTCCGTTGATGGACACTTAGATTGATTCCATATCTTTGCTATTGTGAAGAGTACAACACTGGCATTTTAGAAAGATCACACTAGGATCATATGAAAAATTAATTGGAGACCTAGAATGATTGAGAAAATTGTTATAATAATTCAACTGAGAAATAATAAACTCACAAACTAATGTAGTGGCAAAGAGATAGAATGGAGAGAAAAATTTGAGTATTAGGAAGATGGTTGTGGATGGTTAGAACTAAAGGAAAAAAAGATGAGACATTTCTGGCCTGATGGAAGGAATACAGAGAGATAAACAAGTTTTGGAGGAGAAGATGACTATTTCAAATTTTTTATTAACCAATTAGTCTCAAGGAGATAAGAGAGAAAGAGAGGAGACGTACTGAAGGGCTCCAAAGGAGGGCAATGAATTTCACAGCTCCTTGGATCTCAGTTTCATACCCTCATTATTAGCATAACTACCAAATCTTTACTTATTTTTTTTATTAAACCATAGCTGTGTACATTAATGCAATTATGGCGTACAATGTGCTGGTTTTATATACAATTTAAAATACTTTCTCAAACTGATAACCTCCAAATCTTATTCATCTTCTCTCAATTGAAGGCCTAGAATGCTTTATAAAAATTATTTCAGTGGAGCCTTTTATTCATATTGGTTGATTTTAGTAGAGGGAAAGAAATAAATTTTATCCTTTGCCCAAAGAAACTACATGACAAGTATGCATCTTGAACGTGTCACTCAATTTCTATCTCAAACCTCCAGAAACTTGTCTTAACATACTTACTTTTACCATTTAAAATGTTTCACCGTTGTCACATGCCTATATATATATACACACATATATTGAAATATATACATATATATTGAAATATATATACATATATATTTCTTTATATGTATATAGAGAAAAAATACCTACAGCAAAAACACTGAGTGTGGAATCTGTAAGAATTTTCAAAAAGAAATTGCAACTTAGTACATAATTTTGTGTTCAACTATGTTTACAGACATGGTATGCAGCATGCAGGTTGAGAGTAATAATTTTATTCAGTGCTCTCTCTATAAGAATCTGATAATACCAAGTACGTTCACTTCAGACCAAAGGGCCAGGAAAAAGTTATTTCTTTTAATGAGCTAATATATGTTGCCATACATTGTTCTCAGACAGTAAAAACTACAACAGTATTTAGTTTTCCTCTGGTCTATTGAGAATCTGAATATAAAGTTTGGGTTTCATTATGATACTATTCTTAGTCTAAGGTTTATTTTATTTTTGCTTCTCTTATACATGCCCCTGCTCCTAACTTTATTACTTAAAGTTTGACTTTTACTCTATGTTACTGGTTTCATCCTTCATTACCATGTTTTCCCTGTAAACCAAGTTAGTCCCATTCAGAAACTCCTGATTCTTGTGCTACTGGAGATCACAGAATCCTATCTGCTACTGAGTGCCTCCTAGAATTCTCAAACTATATAAATATTTTGGTGCCTCTTCTCTTTTCTTAAAAAGCAACATCTCCAGCTGCTGGGAAATGGTGCTTTTCCCTATTATTGGAATCAGTGACTCAAGGCATATGTCCGTAATGGAGGTTTTGGCAAGCATGGTATTACAGTTATTATTAGATTTGACAGAAGTAAACTGAAGAGTTTGTTTTTTGTGTTGCAAATACAAATCAATGGTTTAAATCAAACTCTGTAGTTTATAATGTGTTAGAAATATTTACATGAAGAAAAACACAGATAGATGCATAGTATTAAAAATAAAAATTTTTAGAAATTCCAGGAGTACAAATGACAAAGAAGGTAACAGCAAAGAAAGTGCACATTGAGAAAAGTATAGAAACCCATATTAAGAAATATGGGTTTAGAGACCTTAGGGTGGAGCATCTTCTGGTTTTAAGGACAAGAAGATTCATATTAGTTGTCCCAAGAGCTATTAGGAATGGTGAGGTGATGTACAGCAGGAAAAGCCCAACAAACAGAACATGGTCCACAGTAGAGGCCAGCTACTGCATCTCCACCTGCCAGCTGATGTTCAAGTCTAGAAATATAGTCAAACACATTATAAATACTTTAACTGGCATTGCATTATACTGCATGGTAAAGTATTATCTATGTTTCCAGAATTGATGGCTACTCTGTAGTGGTATGTCACTAGTATCTCTGCTTGCTTTTTTCAAAGCAATCACCAATTTTTTTTTTTTTAACATAGCCATCCTGGCTTTTTCTTAGTTATTGTGTTAAGACATTTATATTCTACATTTAGTAAGTTTCACATGTACCCTTGTAAGATGCACCATAGATGTGGTCCCACCAATTACCCTCCCTCCACTCATCCTCCCCCCTCCCTCTTCCCCTTCCCCATATTCTTAGATTATAACTGGGTTATAGCTTTCATATGAAAGCCATAAATTAGTTTCATAGTAGGGCTGAGTACATTGGATACTTTTTCTTCCATTCTTGAGATACTTTACTAAGAAGATATGTTCCAGCTCCATCCATGTAAACATGAAAGAGGTAAAGTCTCCATCTTTCTTTAAGGCTGCATAATATTCCATGTCGTACATATACCACAATTTATTAATCCATTTGTGGATCTATGGGCACTTGGGCTTTTTCCATGACTTAGCAATTATGAATTGGGCTGCAATAAACATTCTGGTACAAATATCTTTGTTATAATGTGATTTTGGCCTTCTGGGTATATACCTAGTAGAGGAAATGTAGGATCGAATCCATCACCAATTTCTTCATTGTTTCTTTCTAGTCTCATATATCTTCTTACATGTTTAAAATATTTTGTATTTTTAACACTTTTTGTTTTTTCTGACTTCAACTTGACTCTGACTTTTGACCTTAACCATACATCTGGAGTTCTTTCTATTTGCCCTTTGCCCCTTCTCTCCACATTTCCTAATTTGGTCCACACAAGAAAGTCTTTCTGACCTATACTTTTTCTTTCTTTCACGTTCTTTTTTTTTTTTTTTTTCAATCAGGACACATCACAGGTCATTGGCTAATCTCTAGATTTGGGTCAGGAAGACTATGAATTCTTATAGTTCTTCTATGCTCATGCTTGCCCTATGAGCTTGAGCAAAGAAGTTTCACATAAGAGGGACTAAGGGTGTAGCACCAACACTGGAGGGTCTAACATATAATTCTATAGCTCACTCATGTAATAAAAAGAAATCCAGTTCTACTATCATATTCCTTCTTTAAAAATAATAAAACTTTTAGGCAAATTTCTGAATTTTGGGCAAATTTCTCTGGGCCTCTGGAATGACTACATATATAGCCTAATTAAATTATAATTAAATTCCATAAATCAAGGCATATGTCTCTAATGAAAGAACAAGTTGCTCCCTTAACAAAAAGTCTCATATGCCTTCCAGCCATAAACACAAATAGAACTGCTGATTGTAGAGTGTTGTTCTCTGTCCCTATCACCCTCCTCTTGAGTGGCACACTCTCCTTCTGTAACTGGTCACTACTAAGGGCATCATCACTCAATTCCTAATACATTAAGTACAACTAATTCCATCTGCATGTCTGTGTCTCGCAGGTTTCAAGTACATATGGAACAAAATAACCTTACTTCAGGATACCAAAAGGGTTAAAATTGTATGTACTTAATAAATATAAATTAATAGTATATACTAAATAAGTAGACTTAAAACTCATTCAAAGGAGGAACTGTGTCTTTCCTGATCATGGCTCTGCCTGGCACGAGCATAATGTCTGACACATGTGATGCAACCTGGTGCTTCATACAGTTTTCAAATTAAATAGTTAATAGATAAATCAATGAACAGCACACCTACTTGCCCATAACTTCTAAACAGTGGGAAATGTGAGAGTCGGATGAGGGCCATTTTTTGTATGGTATTAAAAAGTATCTCTGGACTCACACTAAGTAGAATATTAATTGTTTGAATTCAGGTCTTCAAATTAAAGATGAGTTCCTAGATAATAGAAAAAGTAAAACAAAACCCCGCAGAGACTTTATCATTTTAAAAGTAAAAATGATGTTTAATTATTCATTGCCTCTATCTACTCATCTATCTATCTAAGATTCACGTGTCTGTCTATATCTTTATTCCTGAATGTAGCTTCTACTAGTGAAAGCTGGTGTTTACTGTTTGGTGTTCTCAGATGAAGATTCCCTGGAAATAGGATTCCTTGCTTCTTTCAGGGTAGGATTCTTAAAAACAGCCTTGAAGCCCCTCATCACCCCAGAACAGGATCCATCCTCCATCAGGGCTCCATATGCCTTAGCCAATTTTAGAGCAGAGCTTATAGAAAAAGATTCTTGCTCTGAATCATCTCTCTCATCACTCTTGGTCAACATAATAATTAGATTTCTAAGATCATATTCTCTCTCCAAATAGGAAGAACAAAAGGCAGAAAAACCACAGAATGTTATATGTGACTCATTATCAACTTTGAGTAAATACTTTGGCAGTATTTGATAAAGACAAAGGCATTATTTTGCTATTAATGAGAAATATTTATGTATGTTTTCTCCTCACACAGTTAAGTAATAAATGAGACACGTACTGTTCTGAACAATGCCTCTGCCTTTCTCCTGGTGCCTGTTGTCATTAATTGAAATCAGAGAAAAGGGCTGATTCACCAAACTGAATCACTCACATGATGGCTAAAGCTCTGAAAGTTTGTGCCCTGGGGGGCCTAGGAGCTGGAATCTTCTGCTTCAGATGTGGGCAACAGAGGCCAGCTCATTTGGTAAGGTTGCAGTTGTTCTCAACTTCCTAATGCCACAGTCCTTTAATACAGTTCCTGTGGGTCGCAACCCACAGGTTGACAGTTACTAGTTTAGAGGAACTCTTTAGTCTCTGACTTTGAATCAAAAAACAAACTTTGCCATTTTATTTCTTCACAAAGAACAATCTGTTTGCTAAGTAAAAAATAATAATAATTTCTCTTCTAGCGATGATCTCCAATAAATGGTAATACACAGTGGGTATCAGAATATTCACTCTCACGTGTATTAATGCTGTCCTCCCTGCGTGTGTTGGTTCTGCCTGGTCCAATGTGTCATTTCTACACAGTGTTTACCTGAGCCACTGAGGGCCAATGGCAGACTGACAGGTGGCACACAAGGCTACGGATCCCTCAGCCTCCCTCCTGACACTCTTTACCTTCCTCCTTCAGCTGGAGGAGTTAGACATTACTTCTGTTTCACATATTGAATTTCTTCAGGAGATTTCAATTTAAAAAATGATTTGAAGGTTTAAAAAAAGATGGAAAACTGTGGGTGTGTGTGGGGGGGTGGTAATGAGCAGTAAATATAGAGTAAGGACATTTTGATTCTAGTTCTCTTCTGGCCCCAGTTAGATAAATGTTGAGAAATCATTTCAACTCTTTGGAGGCTGATTCTACTGCTGCTAAAATAAGGCTCCAGATTGTGGAATTTAAACCAGGTCTTATGGCTCCTAGAGGCCCCTCTGAGGTCCTCACATTTCGCCTTAAGAAGGAAGGGTGAAAGCTCCATTTTCCAAAGGTGAAACTGTGTTTTATGTTATTATATATAATATATATACACACACACATACATGTATTTATATGTATATATGTGTGTGTATATATATTTTATATATCTACGTATATAAAATATAGTGGTATATACTACTATATATACTAGTATGTGCACATATATTTACATATGTGTATGTACATATATAGAGAGACACACAGATATTTAAAACTAAATTTATAAAATTTAGTTTAAGAAAAGCTTAAAACATCAAAAAGTGTTCAATTCTATATCAGAAACTCTTCCAATATGACATTTCATTGTTCTATAATTCCTACTTTACACTGACTAAAAAAAAAAGAACACTTTTCAATGACTCTTTTACTCATAATATCATGCTATTTATTGATGGTAATTACATATATAACACCATGAAATATATAACCATGGGCCCAGCAAAACTGGTTGACAAAGTATAGCTCCAAGCTCAGGAACTGGCTCTGAGACTGAATCTTAACTATTTCTAACATCACAACAAAGCAGGAGCTACAATACATCAAAAGTCTTACTTCTTGACTGAAGGTCCAGAGGACTGGTTAGAGACAACAGAGGGAACCACTTGGCAAGGAGGAGATGAATCCAAAAGAGAAAAGAGAGAAGATAAAATCATCCCACTCCAGAACTAGACTGCGTATCATGGCAAAAAAACTAATGCTGAGAAAGGCAGCCAACAAAATTCACAGTGATAGCGAAAATTCCCATCAGGTGATAAATATTGAAAGAATATTCTACCTGAGAATTTATTTTAAAGTTTAGAATGTCCAAAGAGATAAAGAAAAGGATAAAATTTGTTAAGGGAAACGATTATAATAGAAAATATTAAAAATAAGAATATGAGTATATAAAATATAATCCAAACCTTTTAAAAACAATGAAAAACAAACAAACAAAAAGATTAATGAACTGAAGGTCTGACAAAGAAGAAATTAGTAAACAAGAAGATACTGCTGAGGAATATCTCAGGATGCAGTACAGAGGGCCAAGGATAAAAATTCTGAAAGAGCAGTTAGGATATATGGTGGCTAGAATAAGAGACACCAACTGTCTAAAAAGAATACAAAGAGGAAAAAAATCAAAGGAATGGTGAAGGCAAAGTAGTGAAAGTCATGGCACTGAACTACTCAAGACTTCCTAACTCCCCATATTACTCAAAGTGAAATCCAACATTTTAAAAATCCCTCATAGAAAGCTCTACAGACTCCCGCACCTACTCAACCTGCTCCTTTCTGATCTCGCCTCCCTCTCATCTCTGATTTGTCCTCTGTTTGCAACCATACTGTTTACATTTCTCTTCTCTGGACTGTCCAAGCTTGTTCCAGCAACACCAGCACTTTCACACTTGATGTTCCCTCTGCATGGAACTCTCCTCCCTCACCTCCTTCTATCCTTAGCTCTCATATAATTTCCTCAAAGCCTCCTTCCTTGACCACCTGTTTATACTTGCATCCCCTCTCCAGTCCTTCCTATCCTCCTTCCCTGCTTCACTTTCCCCCTTAGAACTCAGCACTTTCTCAGACAACACCTGCTTCATGCATTTACTTGTGTCTGTCTTCCCCCCATTAGGCTTTTAACTTTTGAAAACAGAAGTGTTTCTCTTGTACTTATTGCTGGATTCCCAGTGTCAAGAATGGTGCCTGACATACTCAGGCTTAAGTAACTATTTTCTGGTAGAATCCACGAATGATTCCTGACATATGAGAAGCCCTCAAGGTTAGCTGTTGTAATTTAAATAAAGCCATTCAAACTACTAATAATCCCCTTCTTAGACTGCTCTTCTAATCACTCTGCTCTAGAAGAGTCATTTACCTTATCTGCATTATAATGGCAACCATCTGTGATGTGCCAAGCTCCCTTTGACAGTTTACATTTGTTATTTACTTTAGCATCAATTCCAAAATGGGGAAATCATTATTCCAATCTTAGAATGATGATGAGATGGAAATACAACAAAGTTAACTGATTTCCCCACACTCATATACCTAGAGAATGATAGAGAACATTTGAGATATTTGGAGGTCTGTCCACCTGCAGAGACTCTGCTCCCCTCTCCATTGGTGTGTTGTTTTGCTGACATCAGTACTCTCTATAACTACACTTTCTGTTCTGTGATGACTCTCGTGTTTTATAATCATCTTTAATTGTGCCTCTAGTGAAATACTGTTGCCATTTCTTCTTGCTAAGCTTGATTTTTCTGGCATCTCCCTCCATCCTGAAGGGTAAATCTTGACTTATCTAAACAAATCAGAAAGCTAAGTAGTATCAAAATTGGCAGAGTAGGAAACTCCAAATTTCTGTTACATCAGGAAGGCAACTAATAAATTGGCAAAAAATAAACAAACAAACAAAAAAAACTGTTATAATCTAAACTAATTATGGCAATCCAGTGCCCTTGCCAGTGCTTGGCTTAGGAATACACATTTGGTTCAATTTTAGCCAACAAGGCATCAGAATCAACTGCAGTATTTCTGGGAATAGTTCCTCACTCCTGAGTGAAAAAAACACAGGAGAAATGAAATCTTCTTCTAGACATGTTCATATTTGAATGAGAATCCACCATCTTTCAACTAACCCCAAAATGAAACCAACACATAAAAGAGAATAGAATCAATAGAATCTCAGAGAAGTAAAGTTAGAGACCTTGTATGCTAAGATTAATGCCTACCTTATCCACAGAAGTTAGGCAAAACTCTTTTGAAGTTTGTATAAGCAAGATTTAGTTACACTTCTGTAACTTTAACTGAAATTATTCTGATAATACAGCACCCCCTTCCCACCTTAGAAGTAGCCTGACCTCTAAAAATCACTTTGATAAGTAGATCTTTATTTCTACTAGTTAAATATTGCCAACCACTTGGCACTCATAATTTCTGAGGTTGGGATACTTATAAGTCTGCTACTAAAAAAAAACTTAAGGTAAAAGTTTTGATTTTCTTACAGAGCAGTTGAAGAAGGGAGTGGGAGAGGTGGGGTCAATGATCAAGCTCTAGTTGGCCATGGAAGGTTACATGTAGAATAGCACATTGAGACACAAAGGAGTTAAGTGATTTGGCCAAGCTCACCCTTTTTTGATAGGCAAAAGGAGACTATAAACCAAGTTCATCATCTCTCTTATAAGACATTACCTACACCCAGGTTAAACCTAATTATATTCATACCTCTAGATATATAATTGATAGTAGGAGGAAAGGGCTAATATTTATTTATTTATTTATTGCAGTTTTGGGCCGGGGCTGGGTTTGAACCCACCACCTCCAGAATATGGGCCCGGCGCCTTATTCCTTTGAGCCATAGGTACCACCCAAAAGGACTAATAATTAATAGGTCAATTGTAACTGGAAGATGGATATTTTGCCCACCAATGATTTTCTCAGTAGTGAGGAAAGAAGTGAAATATGATTCTGCAGACTGCTGACATCTTGGTTGGATTTCTGTCAGGTGAACAATTAAACTACAATAGTCACCCTCTTTGTCAAGAACATTATTAGAAAACCTAAGCCTCTTTCACTTCTTTTACCTTATTTGGTAAATGATTTCCTTGGACCTCATTATAGGAAAACAATTGTCCTCTGGCATGCAAGTGTTGTTCTCATAAAACTGACTCCTTTCTGACCTCTAAAGTCATTCTTGGGTGCATGTTTACGCTTATCTCAGGTTTCAGTATAATAGGTCTCTTTTAAGGAAATATATATGTGTGTGTATGCATGTGTGTATACATATACACATACACTGTATAGTATATTATTGCAAATCATTAGAGACAGAAAATGACTGTTAAAAGCATTCTAATACTAGAGCTGAAAATACAGTCAGGTACTAGGCTAAAATCACAGCATTAACATTTTCTAGCTATGTTACCTCTACTAGTTTGCTACCTCAGTTTGCTCATCCGTATAAAATCCTTTACAATTGTACCCATCTCCCTATGGACTAAATTCTACCAAAATTTTTATAGTGTATGTTAAATAATACCTATCTGTCATACAGATGAAATGAATTAATATATATGATGAAGTTTCTAGAATCCAGCCTGGAACATGGTAATCACTGTACAAAAGTTATCTTCCATTATTATTTAGAACCTTAATGGAAGATACAACCAGAAATGTGAGTTGAGTGCCTTCTGTATTCTAGGCACAGAGTTAGATGTCCCAAGTACAATTATTCACTTAATAAAAACAGATCTTGCCCTCATGTGCTTCAGCCCTGGGATACAGACAATGTACAGACAATTGCTATGTCAACTAGTTGATGCCAGGAAAAAGGTAGCACTAAATGCCACAAAATGTGTAGGAGGAAAAGTATGAGAAGGAAAAACATTACCTAATCTGAAGGAAGCCTTTTCAAAGGGAGAAGTTCTTCAGCTGGGACGTGAGGTCAGGGTAGAAGTTAGCTAAGTAACCAATTGGGAATGAAAGAGCTATAGAAAGAGAGATAAGTCTCACTGTTCCTGTTGCCCCATAATAATTTAAAACAGCTCTCCTGCTGGCCCAACTCCCATCATTGAAAACAATGAAAGTTCTTTAGTTGTCTGGTTTAGGAGAGAGACATGGTTTGTTCCCCTCTCTTTGCCATGTGAACATATACCCAAATGAGCTTCGATCACCTCTTTACTCCACACTTATGGTAGGAGATTTTAACCATACAGAGCTTGGGAAAGAGGCGAAATAAAAAAGTACTTTGCACCTACAACCTATCTAGTTCCTCCCAAAGCCCTATACACAAGCATGGAGTCCCCCTGCCCAGCTCATCTGTGAATCACCACATGAATGTTCTCTGAGTTAAAGGAGAATAGTCCACACACCCCTATTTCCTCCAACTAAATTCTTCCTCCAGTGCATCACTCCTTTTAGCATCTTCTTCTAGCCCAAAGTCCTTCTACTTTCCCTTTATTAAAAACAGTTGTGTTCATTTACCCACTGTTTCACAAGCTCCAAGCTTTCTTGGTGCTTAAAATTTTTCCTAGCTTCCTGGGCTGTGGGTCCAGCTAGCCATTCTCTCATTCTGATGTAGGAAGGAGAAGGTCCCATCCTGAGAGTAAAAAGGGAAGAAAGGGCACTGCGCCTGCAGTTGGTCTTGTGCCCAGGTTTCTGATAGTCTATTCTGTGGTTGCCTAATAAAAAATATTAGAGACAGCAACAATAGCAATAATCATCATCACGGATATCTCACACAAAGAAAGTTCATTTCCTTCCAATAGCTGTTCTGGGTCTTTACACCCTTTCCCCAACTCTAACAGCATAAGTTTTTCATCTCATTTTGCTAAAGAGAATACCGTTTCCCTCCAAATCACATCACAAGGCCTTCCCTTATTAAACTTTAAGTGAATTTTCTCTCAGAGTCCTGGGTGTCTCTTGCCTCCATCCTGTGATGAATATGTGAACCATCAGTAAGCCTCAAGAAATGAAAAGGTATTTATAAATACAGTAATAGTAATTTAAATAGTATAATGTCATTTTTATTGATTGCCCTTTTAAATTTTAGACCTAACAACACTTATATATAATTTTGTCAACATAATGAGAAGCACTGTGCTTTTAAATAATTGGTCATATACTTCAAATGACATTTGAGAAAAAAAATGTGAGGACTTTTATTTAAACACAGTGGACACACATATTTCCTTTCCCTCAGCTCTGACCATCCTGGGTTTCTAAAAATGACATGAAATTATCTTTTTAATCCACAGTTATATTTGAAGTAAAGAAAAGGGACTTCTGTGGACCACAAGCCATTAGGAATCTCTGGACAAGAGACAAGCAAAAAAGTGGTCATTGAGTATAAAGAATAAAATCAGGCTACTAGGGAAAAAGATGTACCAAGGGAAAGTAGTACTGAAATCAAAACCAAAACTTTAAAATAATACGAATAGCTGGGGAAAAACATAGCTGAAGGAGAACTGGATGAACTGGAGGAGTGAGCTGATGAATTTTTCAGAGTGTATCATAAAGAAATTTTCCAGAATATTTCATGAATAAAGAAAGGGAGGGCAGTGGGGGAAGGGAAGAGCAGAGAAAGGGAAGGAGGGACGGGGTGGGAGGGTCACCGTGTCTGACACACCTTTTGGGGGTGAGACACAATTATAAGAGGGACTTTAACTAACACATGTAATCACTGTAACCTATTCTTTGTATCCTCAATGAATCCCCAACAATAAAAAAAAAAAGAAATTAGAAAATATGAAAGAAAAATTAAGAAACATGAAAGATTGTTTTAGTCAGAACTTCCAGAGTTTACCTCCTAGGAATGCCAAGAAGGATAAACCACAAGGATTTTCAGAGAGGCACAATTCAAAGAAAAAAGTAATAATAATGTGACTGGTCATTCCTAGACTTTTTGTTAAGAATAAGGGGACCATTTCAGAATTACTTATTCATAATTTATTCAACTCATATTTCTTCAGGCTCAGCAATGTGCCAGGCACTATGCAACATGCTGAGAATCTAATAGTAATCAATCCTCTTCCTGGAAAATGCACACATGTACAAATCGCAGTTTTCTGCATTATTTTAGGGTTTAAGAGTTCATAGATACATACTCTTGTATTTTTAGATGAAACAGTTCACCTGTTTTGACTGGAATGACTTGGCAAAAACAAGACTCTTTCTCTATTGCATTGTTGCATTGTTGAACAAAGAGTATCTTAGCAACAGATTGAAGGCATGAAATCACACATAGACTCAGTTTATAATAAAACTGAAATTGGCAACCTTGCAGTCTGGGGTCTATCCCACAATAGTAATGGAATAGTCAACTTCCATCATTTCAGGTGAATGAACGTCTTCAAACAGTAAAAATTAGCCACAATAAGTAATGAAAGCTGCTAGTTTTCTAATAATGGTTAATAGCCATTCTTGGAGAATCTCAGCTGGAAAGAAAATCAGTAACAAGGAAAGATAATTACTTTCTATAGAATTTCAAGAGAAAAGAAATTTTTTGGCAATTTCAAAAAATCAAATGTATTTAAGAATATCACAAATTCAAATCGGAACATTTAATGAATTTCAGATCAGATACTGCCTGGCCCTAAGAGAAGCTAAATATAAGTAGGATAGAACCATTGAAAAAAGTAAAAAATACAGAGGACTTAACAAGAGATAAAGATGGAAGAAGAGCTCTATAAATAGGTAGAAAACTTAAAGACAGAAAGGTCAGTCAAAATATGGGATTTGCTAGTGACATAAGGAAATAACATGTCACACAATGGAACATAATCATATAATATAAAAAAAGTACAAAAACTGAAGGTATATGTGAAGAACTACTGGAGTCAAGGGATGAGGGTGATGTCTATGTATATATACATATCCCACACCTATGCCCTAGTTATCCTAACCATTATACCACAAGATACAGATTCACAGTGTGATGAATTCACAGGATTATGACATCCTGAGTGGAAGGCATGATGTTTTCACAGCAGTTCCAGAGTGCTCCCTGGAAGCAATGATTACAATCTCTTAAATAATTTTAGGTATCCAGCCTGCTGTTCTAAAGTGATAGGAGGAGAGTTAAGGCACGAATAAAATATCATCTGATCTGTTATCAGCTCACCTCTGTGAGCTCTAGAAGTTCTTTCTATTTATTGTTTACTTTCTCTTTACTCGGAGCTTCTGAGTGCTTGTGATTCTTTCTGGGCTACTGATAAATTATCAAAATATGTCACATGTGGTCTGACCAAAACATTATTAAGGAGATACTAAACTAACTTAAATCTGTTGTGGAAAGAGTTGACTCACAGTTGGCCACCAAAGGTCAGGGTACTTTATGTATGTTAGATAGCATGCTACGGCCTTCAGAGTCAAAAATGCCTGCTGGATTCACATTAGGGTTTTCTGCAGAAACTGACCAACCCACCTCTCTACCCACTCTTTGCTTGACTTCGTTGTTTTATGAAAAATTTATTAGCCATTTGTTCTCTCTTGCCTTGCCATACAATTGTTGAGTCAGCATAAGGAGCTGGGTGATTTTTACTGAGACATAAGAAAAGTATCGACTATAAGTTGACTATCTCGCAGAAGTTAAATCAAGTTTTAAAATCTAACAATGCTTATCATTGTTATACTTTGCTTTGAAATAAATGTTAATTGCTGAAATAGGGACAACGAAGTGAATCTGATGTATTAGAAACAAACGTGATGAAGAAGATTCTCATCAGAATAAAGCTCATGGATCATAAGACCCAAGAAAAACCTGGCAGGCCTTGAATGCTATTCTTGGTCTCTCCTCCCTAGTATTTATTAATTCTACAATGAAAACAAGGTTGGAGGTCTTTTCTTATTAACAACACCAATTACAACTAATCAATCAAATCTCTCACAAACCATGGAAAGGCTAAAATAAACAGGAAGAGCACCGCACCGGGTGGCCAAGAGCACAAAGATGGACAGTAAGTAAAACAAAATGACCCCCTGCTGCCGTCTGAGCACATCTCTCGCATGAATATTATACTAAGTTCTAAACTAATGACATGAAGGAGTGAGCAATCCCTGTATAGCTAACTGAAAGAAGAGGTAGGGCCTCAAAGTGAAAATCTGCACCAAGAAAGCCATTCGCAGGGAAGAGATAAAGCGTGGTACTTGAGCCCCGTGCTTACAATCAGAAGACTTGGGTGCAAATCTTGGCTTTACAGGTTCTTATTTGTATGACCTCAGTGCTAAGTCACAGTTTTTCATCTATGCAGGATGAGATAAAAATATGCATTTTGACCTCTCCATATGAATGTTATGGCAAGCTGATAACAATGTTATGACAACTGATCTATGTATTTGTCAACTGACAATGTTATGACAACTGATCTATGTATTTAAATTATAAAGGTTTTTTCACACACAAATTTCTAAGCTTTAGTAAAAAATAGTAATAAGCTATTATCAATACCATTTCTAGTAACTAGGAAAGAGCATGGCTACTAGCTACTATAATGGAGGCAAAAGTTAAGAATAAGAACAAAGAGGTAGAGGCTCATGCCTGTAATCCTAACAGTGTGGGAGGCCAAGGCAGGAGAATAGTCTGAGATTAGGAGTTCCAGACCAGCCTGAGCAAGAGCAAGACCCTGTCTCTCCTAAAAATAGAAAAATTATCCAGGTAACTATACAGTGGGTACCCGTATAGTCCCAGCTACTCAAGAGGCTGAGGCAGGGGGATCTCTTAAACTTTAGGAGTGTGACGATGCAGTGAACTGTCCAGGACAGCAGAGCAAGACTCTGTCTTAGAAGAGGCACATGGTAGAGCAGTTAAGAGCCCAGACTTTGAAACAAGCCTGTCTAGGTTTGAATCCCAGCTCGTGATATAAAGGCCATGTGACTTCAGGCAAGATACTTGGACTATCTGTGCTTCAGTTTCCACAACTATAAAATGTTGACAATAGTACCCACTTTAGAAGTTTGCTGTGAGGATTAAGTAGATGCAAAGGTGGACATTATACAAGTGTTTTCTAGTGTTATAATGCTTAGCTAAACCACTAAGCTGTTTCATTCCTTCCTTGTTAGAGACTGAACTGATCATAAAGTAGGTTGTGTGACCTCAGATACACAGAAGTACAGGCACCCTGAGCAGGCATTGCATAAGCTGTCAGAAAGCTTCTCCACACCACCACAGCTCATGTGCAAAATGGACAGAGTAAGTTAATTTTTCCATCCCATTACTACTTTCTAGTTGCATGTTTGCACATAGAAAAGCAAATAAATTTGTTTAGCAAACTAGACAGACCCTGATCATTATCTGAATTGACCAAGTGGGAAAAAGTATTTAGAGTCAGTTTCACCATCTCCACTCCTCTTATCTTACTTAATATTTGCCAACAGAATAAAGCTGTGCCTTTACCTTTATACAGTATAGGTCTGTTGTACAAGGCCCCCTGGGTTTTCTGTTTTGTCTTCAGTTTTTAGTGGTTGGATGTAGATAACAGATTCCTATATTCTATTTTATAGTCATTCATCCATCAACAATATCTAAGACACTACAAATTACCACAAAATTAAAAATTGAATTGATGGATTACTGAGAGGGATGGATAGGGGAAAAAAAGGAGGGAAAGGGAGAAAGAGATTTTTTCCTTGATATTTTCTTTTCTTTCTTTATCTCAAGAAAAGAAAGCTCAGAAATTGTCTAACCAGAATTATATCAAGTTTTAAATTTAAAGAAATTGTTAATAGTGAGAAAGGATCAAAACTACAATTTACAGATAAATTCAATTTTTAAGTGTTTGCTTAAAAATGTTAAAATTTATCAAAGTATAAAATTGTGAATTACATAAGCATCCATATTTTGTTTCTTTTAGTAGAATATGAGGATAATTAAATTTGTGAACTCATTCTAGAAAGAGTGCTTTGAAGGATGGACTAGGAGGTGGGGTCAGGGAATAGCTTCCCATTGATATTCAGCAATGAAGTTATGTGGCACTTTTCCTAAGATGAGTTCATGAATCTAATTGTCAGACCTCATATGTGAGTAAGAGAAATGCAAAAAGACAAAAAAAAATTGATGTATTTAATGTAATATAAAATTTCCATAGTCTAATAGCAATTAATTAATTACACGTACATTGAGAGCTTTGCTTTAATTAAATGTATGACACTAATAAAATGTTTTATATGTGGCTTATAAAGTACAATCTTATTATTGAATTAGAGAAATATACTGTTCAATGCATTTTATGTCAGATGAAGTGTAAGGTATCACTTATATAAAAATCTTTTGAAGGAAGGTGTTACACTTCTAAAGATAATAGCCATTATCAGCCATTAGCTGATAAAATGCAGCATTTCCCATATGAATCACAGCAAAGTACCAGGAGCTTCAGTAAGAACTGTCTGATTTCTACATAATTTGGAAATCACATTTGTCAAAAATTGCTTCAGTTTTGGAATATGAATGGCGTTGATTATACTGAATAAATTTCATAAGTTAAACAATCAGCAGAGCTATTCATTTTGGTTGACAACATTAACAGTAAAGTCTCTAGGTCTCAGTTTCTTTTTGAAAAATAAACTGATTGTGATATTCAATAAGACACAGATGCATAAATAAGATGCATAAAACAGTTGTACATATTCAATAAGATAAAATAAACAGGAAGGCACATTGTAAAAGAGCTATTAAGCAACTGCACAAAGAGAAACTCTAAATGTTGTAACACTTTGCACAGCCATTGCACATGTTTAATGTTCAATAAATATCCAAGTTAATGATTGAGGCATTGCAGGAAGTCTTGGGTGAGGCATTTGGCCAGAACTACCCCACTGGACCATTTTCTTCACTGTGACAATGCTCTAGCTGAAAGTGAATATTTTTTCAATCTAAACAATATTGCTCAACTGAACAATCTACTTTATTCACTAGTACAGTCATGAATCGTTCAGCTATGAGAACACACATTCTGAGAAATGCATTGTTAGGTGACTTTGTTGTGCAAATATCATAGTGTGTACTTACAAACAAGGTGATGGTACAGTCTGCTATGCACCTAGGCTGTGTGATATAGCCTTTTGCTTCTAGACTACAAACCTGTACAGCCTGTTACTGTACTGAATACTGTAGGCAATTGTAACACAAGGATATTTGTGTATCTAAACATAGAAAAAGTATAGTAAAAATATGGAGTAATAGACTTTGTAAAAAGATATACCTGTATAGGGGCATCTAAAATGGAGCTTACAGAACTAGAAGTGGGTCAGTGAGTGAATGTGAAATCCTAAGACATTACTGTACCCTACCATGGACTTCATAAACATTGCACACTTAGGCTACCCTGACTTATTTTTTAAAAGTTCTCTGTCCTCAATAATATTATCAGCTAACTGTAACTTTTTACTTCATAAACTTTTTAAATTTTTGACTCTCAGTTAGCTTAAAATACACATTGTATAGTTGTACGAACACACGCTTCCTAAGTTCTTTTCTATTTTCAGGATCATTTTTACTTTTAATTTTTTTTTTCCTAAAAAGTAAGACACAAACACACATATCAGCCTAGGTCTACTCAGGGTCAAGTTGATCAAAATCACTGCCCTCCACCTTCACATCTTGTCCCACTGGAAGGTCTTCAGGGCCAATGATGCACCTGGAGCTGTTGTCTCCGATGATAAAATGTTTTTTTCTGGAATACTTCCTGAAGGACCTGTAAGAACCTGTTTTACAGTTGACATTTTTTTGTAGGTAGAAGGACTACATTCTAAAAACAATGAAAAGTATAGCATAGTAAATATGTAAACCAGTATGTGAAAAAGTTGTCTATAAACATTATCAGGTATTATGTACTATGCATAATTGTGTGTGCTACACTTTTTATTTATTTATTTATTTATTTTATTTTTACATATACATGTGTTTATTAGGTTTCCATTTTTTTGCCTTCACAAAATTAAAAAGGCTTAAAATTTAATAACAATAACAATGTTTAAGATAAGGACTAGAAACAAAAACCTCATAAAGAATGAATGAACATAAATACATTCAAAAAACTGTTACATCAAAATATTAAGCAATAATAATAATAATAATGCAATGAAAGTAATATTCACATTGTCAAATAAGGATATATCTATTTTAGAATGCTTTGACTCTGAGATTCAGTATGGAGTCATCAGTTAGTAAAAAAACCTACTGGCAGGACATTAGGTTTGTTTACACAAGTATCACCACAAACGTAGGAGTAGTGCTTTGCTCTATGATGGTAGAATGGCTATGACATCATTAGGATACAAAACTTTTAGCTCCATTATAATCTTATGGGACCACCATTGTACATATGTTCCATCACTGACCAAAATGTTGTTATGAAACACATGACTATATTTAATACAATTTACACTATTTAAACTCAGCAATTGTTCATTCTAATCAATACTATTCAAACACAAGCTCTAAAACAACTAAGATAGGGGCCTAAATCAGTATTGAGAAAAAGAGCCCTAATCAGAAAAACAGTACATAATATCTGACGGTGTTGACAATGAAGATATCAGTACTCATAGGAGGAAGGGTTCTGGTATGTATTTCCACTCATCTTTCTAGCACATATATGGCTGGGACAGAAATTTCAGAATAACTTCCTCAACAGCCTTTTAGCTTTGTTCAGTATACCTTCCTATAATGCAGAATCAGGAAGATAAAAAAAAAAAAAATGACACTTCTCAGAATCCCAAGAAGTTGCATTTCCAAATGTGTTTTAGATTCAGCTGTAGAATGAGGGAGACTACCCTTCTGCTGTTTCAGGTATTTCTGCTGGAAAGCCTGGCATTGTGGGTGTTTGGATATCTAAAGCAGCAGTAGCAGACATTGTAGTAACTGGTCCCTCATTTCTTGGCTAGAGTCTGAACCCATTTCTTTGGTATGGATAATAGCCGACAGGTTTTAGAGCCAACAGTTGTGGTGTTCGCTTTTGGATCTGTAAATTACAGCTGAGGCTGCGTGTGCTGGCACCAGGAGTTAGGCAAAAGTTTCTTGATTCCCAAGCTGAAGGATGATGTTCCCCACTTGCTCATCATGGAAGAAGATACAATGTCCTCCTTGAGCCAGTTCTAGGATACTTTGCTGGCATCATTTCTGGACTACCAAAGTCTCATTAGACACCATGATGGTCAAAAGCTAGTAGAAAACATGTTTAGAATATTAAAAGAAAAAACTGTCCGTTCAGTATTTCATGCCTAGCAAAAATATCCTTCAAGACTATGTATGAAATAAAGATATTTGGGGATGAAGAAAAATGAAAAGAATTCATCGCCAACAAATGTAATCTAAACAAAATGCTAAATAAAGTTTGCTCATGGAAGAGAAATATAACTGACCCTTGAACAACACAGGTTTGAACTGTGCGGGCCTACTTATGTGTGAATATTTTTCAAACAAATGTAGATCAAAAATTCAGTATTCATGGGAGTTGAAACGCAAATATTTGGAGGGCCTATTTTCATGTATGTGGGTTCCACAGAGCTAACTGCTGGACTTGAGCTGTTGTTATATGCAGGAGTTTTGCAACAGACACTCCATATATTCCCAGGGATCACTATAATACCAAGTAAAATTTGGAACTTAACAACTGAAAGAATAGGAATAGAAATAATATATATTTGGTTAAATAAAATAGACTATTTTTCTCCTTTTAAGTTCTTTAAATTATATATGATAGTTGAAGTAAAAATTATAAGATTTCAGATCTTTTGCTTTTTAGTACATCAGGTAAGGAGATAGGAAGTAATCACTCCCATCTCCCACCATGAAAATACTAAAAATGACAAACTAAAAATCAACAATTCATCTTAGATCCATCTTAAAATTGAGATCACAAGTCAAACCTCTGCCTAAAATGTTGGAGAGTCAGGGAGATACGGAGAATTACAACTTATTAGCGCTGAAGCCCAGGAACAGAAATCTTTGCTGGAGCAGGTATCAAGGCAGAAAAACTAAAACTACAAATAATGAATTGCTAGAGGCTCAATGTGGACAAGCTTAAGAACTAAAAACTCCAACTTGGACCCAGTTTAGGGGTAAACCACATTTTTATGAGTTTTGCATTCAGGAGCCCTGTCAGGTCCTTACAGTGACGACTAAAGAAAAATTCCCTGGTACTTCCAGCACGGGAAGGGAGAACAGTAGCCATTTGAAATCTACCCAAAGCACTCTACTCTTCCAAGATCTGACCTCAATGAAAACTAATTTACCAGAGCCTAATTCATGTGGAGGAAGAGATCTACCCATTCTGGGGTTAACCTGTAGCGTAGCTCTCAGCTGGTTTTCTAGGGCCTTGACCTTAGACTCCAGCAGTTGGGCAGTGAGATTGATGTTACTCTTATGAGAGACCTTAGGGCAAAGAGGACACAGCCAACACTCCCCATGGCTCTCCTTCTGTGCTGAGTACACGAATCAGAGGAAGTGGAGGTATCCATAGTTCAAGTGTTCAGGATTATCAATATGACCCAGGTAGATAAAACATCTACTTGCTTCTTTAAAGTGTTCAGCCATGACCCTTTCTTCTATTAGACTCCCTTCTGGCTTCCAGTAGGTCCAAGGACAGCTCAGATCTCCCTGCCAACATTTAAAAAATAATAAGAAAACATTTCTAACCATCCAATGCACATAAATTTGAAAACTTAAAAAACTGAGAGGCATAAACTATCAAAGTTCACCCACCCAAGAAAAAGTTTTCATCTGGATATTTCTGTATCTATAAAACAAAATTAATTTTCACTGTGTAACCTTCAAAAATAAAATATCTGGGCCCAGATTGTTACTGATAAATTCTACAAACCATTTAAAAAATGAATCACATCAATTCTATCTTTCAAAAAATAGAAGAGGAGGAAAATTTTTTCAATTTTTTTCAAGATATTATGGGGGTGCAAATATTTTTGGTTACATGGATCTCTTTTGTAATGCTTGAGTCATTGTTGTAAGTGTGCCCATTATCCAGATAGTGTTCATTGTACCCATTAGGTAGGTTTTTGCCCATCTTCTTCTGCCCCTTTTCCCCTGCTTGATTTCCATGAGTTTTATTTCCCTTTGTGTAAATGTTTTTATAAGTCAATTCCAGGTAGTTTGGGTCCTCCAATTTTGTTATTCCTTTTCAAATATTTTGGCTATTCTGGTTAATTTGTCTTTCCAAGTATACTTTATAATAGATCTATATCTATGAAACTCCTTTGTTTTTATTAAAATTTCACTAAATCTATGTATCAGTTTGAGAAGAATTAGCATCTTA
The DNA here is from genome assembly GCF_027406575.1 of Nycticebus coucang. NCBI lineage: Eukaryota > Metazoa > Chordata > Mammalia > Primates > Lorisidae > Nycticebus > Nycticebus coucang. The sequence continues at coordinate 162,714,922 of NC_069780.1, read as the reverse complement.
CCTTTGTTGAGTATTCCAATCCATGAACATGGTATATCTTTCTATTTATTTAAATTGTCTCTGATTTTATTTATCAGCTATAGGAATCAAGAAGGTGTGGGATTACAGGTAGCACCTGTGACTTAAAGGAGTAGAGAGCCAGCCCCATATGCTGGAGGTGGTGGGTTCAAACCCAGCCCCAGCCAAAAACTGCAAAAAAAGAGAAGAAGAAGAAGAAGAAGAAAAAGTTGTGGGATTAATGAAAGATCGACACACATATCAGTGCAGCAGAAGAGAGACTCCATAAATAGACCCACACAAATGTGGCCCATGAAATCTTGATAAAAATAAAAAGGTGATTCAATGGAAAAAGAATAATCTTTTCAAAAAATTGTTTTGAAACAATTAGACATCCATATGTAAAGAAAAAAAAAGTTTCTATCCAAAGAGAGCATAGGCATGACATGTAAAACATGGTCTATAAAGGAAAAACTTGATAAATTACTTCATCAAAATTAAAAACTTCTTTTATGGGTAAGACTTTATAAAGCAGTGAAATGCTAGCTATCGATTAGAGCTGGGTTGGGGGGAGAAATCACTGCATATCACAAATGCAACAAAACACAAATGTCTATAAGCTTCCACCTTTGGAAGCTAGTTAAAAAGAGCAAAATGATGGGAGGAAATAATAACAAAGTGGAGATAAATAAAATTGAGAGTAGAAAACTAAAGTCAATAAAACCAAAAGTTCATTCTATGAAAATATCAAAAAAATTGATAAACCTTTAGTTAGAATTACCAAGAAAAAAAATAGGGAATACTCGAATTATTATTACAAAATAAAAAATGAAAGTGGGGACATCACTACCATCCTGATAGAAATAAAATATTATAAAAGAACACCATGAAACATGTGTACCAGTAATTTATTTATTTATTTATTTATTTTTATTGTTGGGGATTCATTGAGGGTACAATAAGCCAGTTACACTGATTGCAATTGTTAGGTAAAGTCCCTCTTGCAATCATGTCTTGCCCCCATAAACTGTGACACACACCAAGGCCCCACCCACCTCCCTCCATCCCTCTTTCTGCTCCCCCCCATAACCTTAATTGTCATTAATTGTCCTCATATCAAGATTGAGTACATAGGATTCATGCTTCTCCATTCTTGTGATGCTTTACTAAGAATAATGTCTTCCACTTCCATCCAGGTTAATACGAAGGATGTAAAGTCTCCATTTTTTTTAATGGCTGAATAGTATTCCATGGTATACATATACCACAGCTTGTTAATCCATTCCTGGGTTGGTGGGCATTTAGGCTGTTTCCACATTTTGGCGATTGTAAATTGAGCTGCAATAAACAGTCTAGTACAAGTGTCCTTATGATAAAAGGATTTTTTTCCTTCTGGGTAGATGCCCAGTAATGGGATTGCAGGATCGAATGGGAGGTCTAGGTTGAGTGCTTTGAGGTTTCTCCATACTTCCTTCCAGAAAGGTTGTACTAGTTTGCAGTCCCACCAGCAGTGTAAAAGTGTTCCCTTCTCTCCACATCCACGCCAGCATCTGCCGTTTTGAGATTTTGTGATGTGGGCCATTCTCACTGGGGTTAGATGATATCTCAGGGTTGTTTTGATTTGCATTTCTCTAATATATAGAGATGATGAACATTTTTTCATGTGTTTGTTAGCCATTCGTCTGTCATCTTTAGAGAAAGTTCTAGTCATGTCTCTTGCCCATTGATATATGGGTTGTTGGCTTTTTTCCTGTGGATTGATTTGAGTTCTTTATAGATCCTAGTTATCAAGCTTTTGTCTGATTGAAAATATGCAAATATCCTTTCCCATTGTGTAGGTTGTCTCTTTGCTTTGGTTATTGTCTCCTTAGCTGTACAGAAGCTTTTCAGTTTAATTAAGTCCCATTTGTTTATTTTTGTTGTTGTTGCAATTGCCATGGCAGTCTTCTTCATGAAGTCTTCCCCCAGGCCAATATCTTCCAGTGTTTTTCCTATGCTTTCTTGGAGGATTTTTATTGTTTCATGCCTTAAATTTAAGTCCTTTATCCATCTTGAATCAATTTTTGTGAGTGGGGAAAGGTGTGGGTCCAGTTTCAGTCTTTTACATGTAGACCTCCAGTTCTCCCAACACCATTTATTGAATAGGGAGTCTTTCCCCCAAGGTAAGTTCTTGTTTGGTTTATCAAAGATTAGGTGGTTGTAAGATGTTAGTTTCATTTCTTGGTTTTCTATTTGATTCCATAGGCATAGGTGGCACATTTCTAAAACTGATTGAAGCTATCTATGACAAACCCACAGCTAATATTTTACTAAATGGAGTAAAACTGAAAGCTTTTCCTCTTAGAACTGGAACCAGACAAGGTTGTCCTCTCACCTTTACTATTCAACATAGTGCTGGAAGTTCTAGCCAATACAATTAGGCAAGACAAGGAAATAAAGGGAATCCAAATGGGAGCAGAGGAGGTCAAACTCTCTCTCTTTGCTGATGACATGATCTTATACTTAGAGAATCTCAAAGACTCAACCACAAGACTCCTAGAAGTCATCAAACAATACAGTAATGTTTCAGGATATAAAATCAATGTCCACAAGTCAGTAGCCTTTGTATACACCAATAACAGTCAATACGAGAAGCTAATTAAGGACATAACTCCCTTCACCATAGTTTCAAAGAAAATGAAATACCTAGGAATATACCTAACGAAGGAGGTGAAGTTCCTCTATAAAGAAAATTATGAAATCCTCAGAAAGGAAATAGCAGAGGATTTTAACAAATGGAAGAACACACCATACTCATGGATGGGCAGAATCAACATTGTTAAAATGTCTATATTTCCCAAAGCAATCTACCTATTCAATGCCATTCCTATCAAAATACCAACATCATACTTTCAAGATTTGGAAAAAATGATTCTGCGTTTTGTATGGAACCAGAAAAAACCCCGTATAGCTAAGGCAGTTCTTAGTAATAAAAATAAAGCTGGGGGCATCAGCATATCAGATTCTAGTTTGTACTACAAAGCCATAGTGGTCAAGACAGCATGGTATTTGCACAAAAAATATGTTTAGATTTTTGCCTAAATAGTAGACAGGTTAAATACTCATCATTATGTTAATGATAAATGCATCAATACATACAATTATCAAAATATCATGTCATATCTCCGTTCACTAATCACACTCCCAAAAGGTGTATGGAACAAAAGATGCCTTTAAGTCATGTCCTACTGTCTACAGCCACATAGAATGGATGTCCATGTCTCTTTAAGTTTCATTTTATGATTTGGAAAATATTATATTGGGCCAACTGTTCATCAAATAATAAATTTATCTCAGCCAATTCACAGAGGGGAAGAAATTTTATTGCAAAATATGAACAGCAATACGTGAAATCTGCAGATATTTATGGGTGGGGCCCTATAAATGTCTCACAGTTCACTTCACCAACCTTTTGTTTCATGATCCAAGGTTATACATCCCTCCATATCCAGGCTAGAGTTCCGTGCTAGAGGCTGATAAGGGAAAGGGGGAGGGAATATTGAGTAGCACACCAAAACTCAAAAGCCCAAAACATGTTAAAACAGCTTTTATTTTTCGTGTAAAATAGACAGCAATTTATAATAAATAGATTTAAAACTAGCATAGTGCCTCCAAAATTCTAAATTCAGTCATAGGAGTAAAACATTCTACCAGAGCAACTTGACATTTCATCTGTACACCTCACATACATACAGTACATTCGTTCAATCACTATTTTTTGAGTGCTGATTATGGGTAAAACACTCTGCTAGGCAGTGGGGACATATTGCTGTACTGAAAAAAGATGTTTTCTATCTTTGTAGCAGTGAATACAGACATTGAGGAACTGCTTACACAATTACATATTTAAACACATGCCCTGCACAAGAATTACAGAGTGTTGCTAGCATGCAACATGAGGTTTTGAAAGTTTCCCTGGGGGGAAGGAAAACAGCATATATCCTGAAATATAAAGAATAGATAAACATTAGCAAGGTCAAGCTTAGAATGAGGACATAGAAGAAACAGAACAAAGGGCAGGTCAGGCAAGGGAAAAGCATGTGCAGAAGCTGTGCAGCAGAACAAGAGCAAACTGAAAGATGCCCACATTGGGTGGGAGAAAGAGAAGGTGAGGATAGAATTATGTGAAATGAGACTGACAGATAAGTAAGGGCAGATCTAGTCATGCCTTACAGGATGTGGCTTTTGTTCTAAAACCAATGTAAAGACATGGATGTTTTGAGGATAAAAGACTGATATTAACAGCTGTGTAGCAATGCCATTGCTAGGCATCGACCCAGAAGAAAAAAAAAATCATTTTATCATAAGGACATCTGTACTAGATTGTTTATTGGAGCTCAATTTACAATCACCAAGATGTGGAAACAACCTAAAGGTCCATCAACTGAAGAATGAAATAATAAAATGTGATATATATAAAAAAAAAAAAAGTACTGTATTATACTATGGAATACTATTTAGCCATTAAAAAAGATGGAGACTTTACATCTTTTGTATTTACCTGAACAGAGTTGAAACACATTCTCTTTAGTAAAGTATCACAAGAATTGAAAAGCAAGTATCCAATGTACTCAATACTAATATGAAGCCAGTAGATAAATTAATACATGGCCACACAAGAGAAAAACTCAATTCAATTCCAGTTGGGGGAAGGGTGGAGGAGAGAGGGGAAGAGGAGTGGAGGGAGGCAGATTGCTGTGCTTCCACCTAATGGGCACAAAGTAAGGGTATATGGCACACCTCCTGGGTGCAGGACACAACTGCAAGAGGGACTTTACCTACCAAATGCAAACACTGTAACCTAACTGTTTGTTCCCTCATATTAATCTAGAATTTTAAAAAAGTTATTGTAGCAATGGATGAAGAATGGATTCAAAGTAACCATATATGAAGATTGGGAGATCAGTTAGCCTGTAAAAGTTCAAGGAAGAAATGATGGTGACTTGACCTAAAGCAGTGATTCTCAAATTAAGGCAATTTTGCCCCCCTGAAGTGTATTTGACCATGTCTGGAGACATTGGAGATAGTCATAATACTGGCATATAGTGAGTAGAGAACAGGATACTGCTATAGACACTACAATAAACAAGATAGCCCACCACAGCAAAGAATTATCCAGTCCCCAACGGTCAATAGTGCCAATATTAAGAACCTTCACAAAAGTCATGGCAAAAATATAAGAGTACCCTGTTTCCTCGAAAATAAGGGTGTGTTCCCAAAGATGGGCTAGGTCTTATTTTCAGGGGACGTCTTATCATTCCTGTAAGTAGGTCTTATTTTCAGAGGATGTCTTATTTTTGGGGAAACAGGGTAGATATATATCTAGAAAGTAGAAATGACATATCTACAATAATTGGGTAAAGGATGACACAATAACATAAAGAAAAATTTAAAAATAAGCCCATTTCAGGTTTCTGGCTTGTGCAGTGAAGTAAATTGTGTACCAGTTGCTGAAGACTTTGAATTTGGAGATCGAAGATTACGAGTCTGTGTTTAGATGAATTGAGTTTAAGATGCCTTCAACATCAAGTTAAGCAGTCATATATCTGACTTGAATTTCAAAGAAATAGCCTGATCAGAATACTACTCAGAAGCCAAATAAAATGAGAATTGTGCTATTTAAAAAGAGTGTTGAAGATAAATGAGGCAAAAGATTACACTTACTGTATATGTGACTGAGAGATGACAAATCAGTGAATATAATGACTTCCGGAAATTTGAATATGAGCTGGGGCAATGGCTAAGAGGAAGGTAAAGTCAAAGAGATTTTTAGAGTGTTTTGTTTGTAGCTTGGGAAAATACCGGGAATGTTTAAAAGCTGGATAAGAAAGATCTTTGTTTAAACTATATTGAAAAAAAACGTAGGAGAAAGAATAATGAAATGACAAGATTTCTCTTCTCCAAAATCCAAATTCTTTTTGACATCTTCATTTGGATGTCTCAAAAACCATTTCAAATGTGCATATTAAAAATTGAGCTTATATTCTCTCCTGTGGTGAATTCTTTCTCAAAAGACAGCATCTGCAACCATTTTGACAAAGCAATAACGGAGTCAGGCTTGTTAACCCCTCCTCAGCTACCCACATACCAACTCCATTCTGAATCTCTCAAATTAGTTCATTTTTCTCCACAAGCCCACAGCAGCTTTGTCAAAGCAATCACCTTCTCTCCCACACCGTAAAATAGCCTCCTAATTGTTTTCTTTCCTTTTATGAGTTGTTCTTCCACTCTATAGCCACAAAATCTGATTATGTCATCCCACAGCTTAAAACTCTTCAGTGCATTTTCATTACTTGAGGATAAAAAACTCAAATTCTCAACATTGCCTACAAAGCTTGTTTTTTGTTTCAAGCTTCAGTTGACAGCAAGTTGTTCCTCATTCTTTCTGCTGATCTTTCAGTCGTATTTCTATCTGGCCTGTGGACAACATCTTCTCTCTACTGGAACCTCTCTTCATTCCCTACTCCCTGTACATCCTTTAAATTGAAACTCAAAAGCCATTTCCTCAACGAAGTGTTACCAAACTTAATAAGTCAATGTCCTGTTTAATGTTTGCCACAGACCCATATATTTTTCCTTTATTGTACCTCTCCTGTAGATGATTCTACATCTGTTTTTGAGTGTATGTGATTATATCTTTCTGTGTCACTCAAGCTCTATGAAAGTCCAGACTCTGCCTGATTCTCCACCCTCTTTTACATGGCTAAGGTCCAGCATGGCATCTGGTGCTTAAGCATTCATAATTGTCTGTTAATGTATCTTTTTAACAACCCCATGAAATGAGTTTAGTTGTCGTCATAGACGATTTTCTTCTGCTGTAACAGAATACTACAAACTGGGTGATTTAATAAAGAAAAGAACAGTATTTGGCTCATAGTCCTAGAGGCTAGAAAGTACAAGATCATGGTGCTGTCATCTGGTAAGGGTCATCTCTTGGTGGAAGGGTAGAAGGCAGGAACAAGCCCATGAGACAGAGCACATTGAACCCCACTCCCATGATACATCATGACCTAATCACCTCACAAAATCCCTACCCCCTAATACCATTATAACGGCAATTAAATTTCAATGTGATAATTGGAGGAGATATTCAAACCATAGAAGTTACTTCTTTGTTGTTAGTGTGGTCTTTGTTTCTCACTGATGATAAATCTACCCCTTAAGGATTTAAGTAATTTGCACAAGGATAAAAACTTCAGTGATGAACCAGTATTTGGATATACTTCTTCTCAATTAAATTACTGCCTTTTTGACACTGCCCCTTAAATTCAGTACATTTTCAGTAAGATGTACCGATCAAATGTCTCTCTAGACTAATTAAAACTTTGAGTATGTCTTTCTCATAATTCCCACCAGATTTTGTTTCATATCACCAACTTTAACACAGGGTAAGCTTCAAATGGTACTATAAGAGATGAAGTAATTAATATTAAAATTTTTAATTGCTTACCCTGACAACTGTGTGGTTTTTTTGTAAGTGCTTTCCAGTAGCACTTAGGTTTTACTATAACTTGATAAAGTGTGTTCACTTAAAATCCTAATTATCAAGAGTGTATAATCCATTTGTGAAGACTCAGAATGAGGTTGTTCTGAGAATTAATGATTCTAAATTGAAGATCATAATAAATAAAACTAATTTTCATTTACTATATAATATTCAGAATGCTAAATTCTACATTCACCAAAGATATATCAGCTGTAGCCAGAAACTTCTGAGAAAGTAATTTAGAATGTACCCATGGAAATGATAAACTATGTTATCTAGCCACTTTAGCAACACATTGACTCAGAAGAGACTAAAATTTAATGTATTCCAGCACCATCATATTTTGTCATATTCATTACTTAAAAACTACTATTTTCAAAGATGTAGAGTGTTATTTACTATGTGAACATGAAAGGTATAATACCTACACTGCCTCCTAACATCAACTCCACTAAAATGCCAGGCCATGTTTCTTTTCTTTCTTTTTCTTTTTTTCTTTTCTTTTTTTTTTTTTTTTTTTGCTAAAATACTAACACTTTATCCATTTTTTTTTTAATTTGTTAAATCATAGCTGTGTTCATTAATGCAATCATGGGCACCATACACTGGTTTCATAAACCATTTCACATTTTCATCACACTGGTTAACATGGACTTCCTGGCATTTTCTTAGTTATTGTGTTAAGACATATATATTCTACATTTACTAAGTTTCACATGTGTCCTTGTAAGATGCACCACAGGTGTAATCCCACCAATCAACCTCCCTCCACCCATCCTCCCCTCTCCGCTCCCTTTCCTCTCCCCCTTCCCCATATTCTTAGGTTATAACTGGGTTATAGCTTTCATATGAAAGCCACAAATTAGTTTCATAGTAGGGGATGAATTTAATAAATTTAATAATTTAAACAATTTAATAATTTAAATTTAATAAATTTTTCAAAAAGGATAAAGTGTTGGTATTTTAGCAAAAAAAAAAATAGAAAGATAAAAAGAAAAATCTCTGACAATCCTCTTAAAAAGAAAAAAAACATGGCCTGCAATTTAGTGGAGTTGATGTTAGGAGGCAGTGCAGGTATTATAGCTTTCATGTTCAAATAGTAAATAACACTCTACATTGGATACTTTTACTTCCATTCTTGAGATACTTTACTAAGAAGAGTATGTTCTAGCTTCATCCATGTAAACATGAAAGAGGTAAAGTCTCCATCTTTCTATAATCTGCATACTAGTCCACACATATACCACAATTCATTAATCCATTCGTGGATTCATGACACTTGGGCTTTTTCCATGATTTAGCAATTATGAATTGGGCTGCAATAAACATTCTCATACAAATATCTTTGTTATGATGTGATTTTTGGTCTTCTGGGTATATACCTAGTAGAGGAATTATAGGATTGAATGGCAGATCTATTTTTAGATCTCTGAGTGTTCCCCAAACATCTTTCCAAAAGGAATGTATTAATTTGCATTCCCACCAGCAGCGTAGAAGTGTTCCCTTTTCTTCACATCAACGCCAACATCTCTGGTCTTGGATTTTGTGATATAGGCTAATCTTACTGGAGTTAGATGATATCTGAAAGTAGTTTTGATTTGCATTTCTCTGATGATTAAGGATGATGAGCATTTTTTCATATGTCTATAGGCCACGAGCCTGTCTTCTTCAGAGAAGTTTCTCTTCAAGTCCCTTGCCCAGCCTGCGATTCTAATACGTTTGAGTTCTCTGTGGATTCTGGTTATTAAAATCTTTGTCTAAATGGGAGACATAACCTGCAAATATCTTCTCCCATGCTGAGGGCTATCTGCTTGCTTTATTTACTGTGATCTTGGCTGTATAGAAGCTTTTTAGTTTGATCAGGTCCCAGTAGTGTATTTTTGAAGCTGCTTCAATTGCACGGGGGTCTTCCTCATAACATATTCGTCCAGACCGATTTCTTCAAGAGTTTTCCCTGCACTTTCTTCTAGTATTTTTATAGTTTCGTGTCTTAAATTTAAATCTTTAATCCAGTGAGAGTCTACCTTGGTTAATGGTGAAAGGTGTGGGTCCAGTTTCAGTCTTCTACAGGTCACCAGCTAGTTCACCCAGCAGCATTTGTTAAATAGGGAATCTTTTCCCCACTGAATGTTTTTAATTGGCTTGTCAAAGATCAAATAATGGTAAGTAGCTGGGTTCATCTCTTGGTTCTGTATTCTATTCCATACCTCTACCTCTCTGTTTTTGTGCCAGTACCATGCTGTTTTGATCACTATCAATTTATAGTATAGTCTGAGGTCTGGTATCATGATAAAAATACCATAAAAATCATGCTCCTCCTGCTTTGTTTTTATTTCTGAGTAATGTTTTGGCTATCTGGGGTCTTTTCTGATTCCATATATTTTTCAAGATCTTTAAAGTATGACAGTGGAGTTTTAATAGGGATTGCACTGAAATTGTATATTGCTTTGGGTAGTATGGACATTTTAACAAGGTTGATTCTTCCCAGCCATGAGCATGGTATGTTTTTCTATTTGTTAACATTTTCAGCTATTTCTTTTCTTACAGTTTCATAGTTCTCTTTATAGAGATCTTTCACGTCCTTTGTTAGATAAACTCCCAAATATTTCATCTTCTTTGGCACTACTGTGAATGGAATACAGTCCTTAACTGTTTTTTCAGCTTGAGTATTGTTGGTATATATAAAGGCTACCAATTTATGAATGTTGATTTTGTAACCTGAGACGCTGACATATTCCTTGATCACTAAGAGTTTTGTAGTAGAATCCCTGGTGTTTTCCAGATATACAATCATATCATCTGTGAAGAGTGAAAGTTTGATCTCTTCTAACCCTATATGGATACCCTTGATCGCCTTTTCTTCCCTAGTTGTGATGGCTAAAACTTCCATTACAATGTTAAAGAGCAGTGGAGACAATGGGCAGCCTTGCCTGGTTCCTGATCTGAGTGGAAATGATTTCAATTTAACTCCATTCAATATGATATTGGCTGTGAGTTTGCTGTAGATGGCCTCTATCAGTTTAAGAAATGTCCCTTCTATACCAGTTTTCTTAAGTGTTCTGATTATGAAGGGATGCTGGATATTATCAAAAGCTTTTTCTGCATCAATTGAGGGAATCAGATGGTCCTTATTTTTCAGTTTGTTTATGTGCTGAATTATATTTATAGATTTACATATATTGAACCAGCGTTGAGACCCTGGGATAAAACCAACTTGGTCATGATGTATAATTTGTTTAATGTGTTGCTGGATTCTGTTTGTTAGGATCTTGTTGAATATTTTTGCATCTATATTCATTAGTGATATTGGTCTATAATTTTCTTTTCTTGTTGGGTCTTTTCCTGGTTTGGGGATCAGGGTGATGTTTGCTTCATAGAACATGTTGGGTAGTCTTCCTTGTTTTTCTACCTTTTGGAATAGGTTGAGTAATATAGGTACTAATTGCTCTTTAAAGGTTTGGTAGAATTCTGACATGAAGCCATCTGGTCCCAGGCTTTTCTTTTTAGGGAGATTTTATATGGTTGATGCTATTTCAGAACATTCATATGGGCCTGTTCAACATTTCCACTTCATTCTGGCTAAGTCTTGGAAGGTGACGTGCTTCCAAGTATTGGTCAATTTCCTTCAGATTTTCATATTTCTGAATATTACAAGAATAAAGTGGCTGGAGTTCCCTTCCTAGATGAGCCCTTGCTAAGGAGCCAGTTCAGTGTCTGCAGACTGCAAAACAGCACAGAAGAAAGGAGAGGGCGCCATGCACGCCTTCAGTTGGTGCATAATAATAATAAAAAAAAAAGTGGGCATGTGGCAGGGAGTGGATTGTTAGAAAATACCTCTCTGGAGAAACTGCTGGTGCAGGGTAGGGGCAGGCTGGTGAGAGAGAGCCTTGGGGGAGGACCAAGCTCACTAGCTGGAGCATCATTGCTGCATTAAGGCCAGTGTGCCTCTTCCAGAGTCGGGGTGCCTAGAAGCATTGGGGGTCTTGCAAGCTACGAGATGGACAGATAACTCAAATGGAAGGACAGAAAGGAAAGCCACCATGACTGAGATCTTTTAAAGCAGTGGTTCTCAACTTGCCTAATGCTGCGGCCCTTTACTATACTTCCTGTGGGTCACAGCCCACAGGTTGAGAACTGCTGCTTTAAAGGAAGAGCTGCTGTGACTTGGCAGAATAGGGACCCAGCAAACTAAAAATCATACCAGTCCTGCACCTTACCCAGATGTGATGGAGGACAAAATAACGATGGTTCAGTAGCAAACTCAATCTCTTAGACAGTGGAAATATGTAATAATACAACAATTATTTTAAAAATAATAACCCCTAAACTCAGTCTACAACTAGACCAAATGTCTTCTATTATGAAATTGCTGTGCCAACCTCTAGACATATGTCATTGTTTTGACCCCCACAGCACTCTTAGAAGGCAAGCATCCCATTACAAGAATAAAGTTTCTTGTAATATTCATTAAGGATTTTTTGAATTTCTGAGGAGTCTGTCGTTATCTCGTCTTTGTCATTTCTGATTGATGAAATTAGAGATTTTACTCTTTTTTTCCTGGTTAGGTTAGCCAAAGGTTTATCTATTTTATTGACCTTTTCAAAAACCAACTTTTGGATTTATTGATCTCTTGTATAATTCTTTTGCTTTCAATTTCATTTAATTCTGCTCTAATTTTGGTTATTTCTTTTCTTCTACTGTGTTTGAGGTTGGAATGTTCTTCCTTTTCCAGTTGCTTGAGATGTCCCATTAAGTTGTTAACTTCCTCTCTTTCTGTTCTCTTGAGGAAGGCCTGCAGTGCTATAAATTTCCCTCTTAGAACTGCCTTTGCGGTAACCCAGAGGTTCTGATAATTCATGTCTTCATTGTCATTTTATTCCAAAAATTTGGTTATTGCCCTCTTAATCTTATGTATGACCCAGCTATCATTCAGCATAAGATTATTTAACTTCCATGTTTTTGTATGAGTATGCAGATTCCTGTTGTTACTGAGTTTGACTTTTATTCCATGGTGGTCCAAGATGATGCAAGGAGTAATTTCTATTCCTTTAAATTTACTGATGTTAGACTTGTGACCTAAGATGTGATTGATTTTAGAGTATGTTCCGTGGGCTGATGAGAAGTATGTGTATTCAGTTTTGTTGGGATGAAATGTTCTGTAGATGTCTGCTAAATACAAATGTTGGATGGTTAGCTTTAAATCTAAAATTTCTTTGCTCAGCTTCTTATTGGAAGATCCAGCCAACACTGCAAAGGAGTGTTAAAATCTCCTACTATTATGGAGCTGGAGGAAATCAAGTTGCTCATGTCTGTTAGAGTTCCTCTTATGAATTGAGGTGCATTTTGGTTGGGTGCATAAATATTAATAATTGAAATCTCATCATATTGTTTATTACCCTTAACAAATATGAAGTGACCATTCTTATCCTTCCTTACTTTTGTTTGTTTAAAGCCTATTGTGTCTTCAAATAGAATTGCAATATCTGCTTTTTTCTGATTTCTGTTTGCCTGAAATATGGATCACCATCCTTTCACCCTGAGCTTGTATTTATCTGCTAAGTTAAGATGAGATTTTGTATGTAGCAGATATCTGGCCTAAGTTTTTGTATCCAGTCAGCCAACCTGTGCCTCTTTAGAGGACAGTTTAAGCCATTCACATTAATGGAGAATATTGATAAACATAGTAAAATTTTGGGTGTCAAGTTTTTTGAAAGTCCAGTGGACATTTTTAATCCTTTCACCAGTGTGGAAGTTGGAGTTTGATCAAAAGTTTCTGAGTGAGTTTACTTTTGTTGTAGATGATTGTGCTGGTCATTATGGAGGATAGTTCTGAGAATATCCTGAAGAGTTATGACAAATTTCTTCAACATGTGAATGTCATTAAAGTATTTAATTTCTCCATCATAAATGAAACTCAGTTTAGCTAGATACAAGAAACTGGGTTGAAAGTTATTTTGTTTTAGGAGATTAAACATCGATGACCACCCTCTTCTGGCTTGAAAGGTTTCAGCAGTGAGATCTGCAGTCATTCTAATATTCTTCCCTTTGTAGGTTATGGTATTCGTACATATGGCTGCTTTCAGAATTTTCCCTTCATATTAACTTTAGTGAAGTTAATTATGATGTGCCTGGGAGATGTCTTATTTGGGTTGAGCATGCTGGGGTTCTGAAACTGTCTGCTATCTAAATTTCAGAATCTCTTGGCATGTCTGGGAAATTCTCTTTCATAATTTCATGGAGAAGAGCCTCTGTGCCTTACGAAGCCACTTCATTGCTTTCAGGGATTCCTATGAGGTGAATATTAGCCTTCTTCAGATTATCCCAGAGATCTCTGAGAGAATAATCCCTTTTTGCTCTCCATTTCTCTTCCTCTTTGAGAGTTTGGGTGCATTCAAAAGCTTTGTCTTTAATGTCAGAAATCCTTTCTTCTGCTTGCTCCACTCTGTTACTGAGGGATTCTACTGTATTTTTCAGATGTTTGAGGGCTGCAAATTCTTGCTTCCATATGTCAAAATCTTTGGTGATTTTGTCTTTAAATTCATTAATCCTTGAGACAACTTTTGAATTGCTCCTCGAATTTCTAACTCCAACTTTTCCTTCATTCTATTAATCTTGTTTGCGATCCAAATTCTGAATTTGATTTCTGACATCTCAGCCATCTGTTTATGAATGGGATCTTCAGTTATGTCTGCCATGTCTCTCCTTGGGGGGTTGATCTACTCTGGTTATTCTTGTTACCAGAGTTTTTCCACTGATTCTGCCCCTATGATTATTTTACACTGTTTGCCTAGAGGAGTGAATAAAGAAAAGTTGTGTTCAGAGCTCAAGGAGTAATGATTAACCAGCCCTTTGCTCAAAAGCTGGGACTGGTTTCTGTACCTTTTCCCCTGGAGCTTTGCCAAGGACCCATACAAGGCCTGAGAAACTGGGGACCTGTTTGGTGTCGTGGGGCTAAGTGGCTCTGTCTTGTTTTCAGCTGGTCTCTGTCCAACCCTAGTGAATCAGTTACTCTGGGTTGAAGTCTCAGCTGTGGAGAAATACCAGCAATTAAGTCATCCTGCCCCCCACAGGCAACAATTGTAAAAGGAAAATCAAACCTTCCCATAACCACGCACCCACTTGGATAGTCCTCGGGTGATTTGCCCAGTTCAAGAGGTCCAAATCAATTGTCTCAGTCAACACCTGTCTCAGAAGGGAGAGTTAAATGGTCTCTGGCAACTAGATCACAGGGTTCTGCTGACAACTCAAATATGACTTGCTCCAGGACTCCATGAGGTCAGGAGAACAAATCCAGAAAATAGGTTAGTCTGGGAAGGTTGATGCCTCCTTCCCCACCTTGCACCTCTGTCACACCCAGTCACTAATAACCCTGTAGGACTGTGACCCTGTTGCCTCCAATGAGAAGATATTCCAGGGGTTTGCACCTGCCTGAATAACAGGGAGATTTATGTCTCCTGAGCCAGGCTGCTGCTCTCTGCCACTATCTGGCAGGGGGAAGTGAGGCCTGACAACCTCGGGTGCTCAATGGAGGTTGGGACTGTTCACTCAGTTCCAGCCCCACCCCTGATGTTACTGACAGAACAGAACAACTTCACAGAATTTGTTTCTGTCCCAGCTATCTTCCCCTGCAGAAGAGAAGCTGTTAGAGTTTACAGAACCTGTGCCTCAGGCCCTGTCTGTGCCACTGGCCAGTCTCACTGCCATTTGTATTCCAGTGGCTCATGGTTAGCTGTCATTTACAGCCTCTGCCTGTCCTCCTTTTTCTGGGCTAATGATCCCCTGAGGGCCGGGTGTGTCCTAGGCTCAGTAAAGCGGTCCTCTGGATCAGTCCAGCCCTGGGAATCTGCCGGCTCTCTGCGTGCATTTTCTAGTCCCCACACTCCGCCCAGGCCAGTACCACCTCAGCAAACCCTTTACTCATGGGACCTGCGTTTCTGTTCCAGATCTGTTCCACCAGTTGCTGCCACCAGAGAAGATGCCCGGCCTCCTCTGGTTGCCCAGATAGACAGGGGGTGTGACTCTGGAATATCCAGGGGTGAGCTCTATTGTTGCCAAAAACAGCTGCTGCTTTGTGCCTCAGGGCACCACCACTCCTGTGTGGTTCCCTCTCAGTCGACTGTCCTCTCCTCACTCCTGTGCCGCAGAATCAGCACTGACCAGCAGCAGTCCATGCACTGTCCACACCTCTCCAGAAAATAACCAAGAATCTAGACTCCTGGGGGACAGGCTTCCAGACTTCAGAGTGAGAGTGGAGGAGAGTTCTGGGAGTTCAGAATTGCAGTTTTATACAGTTTTATGCCTGACAGGAGAGCACCATGGCACCCTAGTAAGGAAAGTAGGTCCAGTTTTTAGAGGGTCTCTCCCATGGGATATAATGGGAGAACTTTTTAACTCTGCTCATTTGTTTATGGAGTACTCTGAGCCATTCTCATGGGGGAGGGGACTCATGTCCGCTTGGCGATAGATTTTGAACCCTTTTTTTGTATCCTTGGGGTCGCAACTCGCCTCATCATGGTTGATATGCGTTCTTCAACCTTCTTTCTTGGCGCAGCTCTAATCTGCCAGGTTACTTGCTAAATTTCTGTCCTTTATCCTCTGGATGGGAGCCTCTGTGGAAAGCTGGCTTCAGTTAGCCATCTTGCCTCCGTCCCCCCCCACACACACACACTTTATCTTTTCTTTAGTAAGAATGTTTTTTATTTATAACTATGTACATTATCTCATTTATGGGGTACAATGTGCTGATTTTATATACGATTTGGAATGTTAACCAATTTGATGTAAGTGTTTCTTTGTAAACTATTGCCAGTTAGCCATACCTTGTCAGAGTTCTTACTGCTTTTAGTGTCTGCACTAGAAATTATTCACTTAATCAATTTCTACCTTGTACTATTCATGACTTCATATTATTTCACTGATGTTTCTAGAACAGACTAGAAAGGAGAGTCAAGGGGAAGGGGGAATTCCACTTACTGAGTACTTATTCAATTGAAAGCAATGAGTAGGAAATTAAAAATACCATTTAATCCTTACCAAAGCCTATGCAATCAACGTGTCCCTATTACAAAAAGAGTTAGGGTTGAAAATAATCCCTCACCAATGGAAGTCTAGGTTTACTGATTTCAAGTAAAATGAGAGTTTGGTTTCTTTTCCAATAAGGTCACAAATTACAAAATAATAATAATAAGGTCACAAATGGCAAAAATATACAACCCCGCAGATATCACTGCTATATCTTCTACCAGGTCATAAAAGCATAGGTCTAATTCTTAATTAATATAGTCTGATCCAAAAGGCAGTAAGGCCTTCTTAATCACTTTTACTTTGTTTCTTTTTTTTAATTTTGGATTAATATAAGGGTACATATGATTAGTGTGCACTATTTGTATTTATAAGGTAAAGTCCAAGTTGTAGTTGAGACTTTCCCCCAGGAGGTGTGCCACATACACCTGTACCCATTAGGTGGGAGTTTACAGACCTACTTCCCCTGCTCTTGAATTGTGTTTTCCTTTCTTGTGGAAATTGTTTCTTATAAAGTCTCTCTTTATGGTTGATTTAAAAAAGTAAATACTAATACTTTGATTTATTTAGCAAAATGAATGGTATCATAAGATAAATTAAGGGTTTGTTGAGAAGTTTCTAGTGACTGTTTTTTATATAAAATCATCAATAAAGGTCCATTTGCAATGAAAAATGGCCAGTGGCTATCTGACTTTCAAGAATCTTCAGAAACCTGATTTAAAACATTTGCATAAGCTTAACAATAGAACAGCACTGGCCTGTGTATTGTTAACCTTTGTATAATAAAATCAACTGGGATTATTAGCCCAACCCATGCAAGACTTGTTCATGATTTAAATGATGAACATGTTGTTAGTCCAGCTTACCTCAAAAAATCAGCAATTTTTATTTGGTAGCTCAAATCCTCTGGTTAATGTTTGTGTGTTTGTTGGCTTGTTTGCTTTAAATTCATGATTCATTTTATTATGTCAAGCTAACTATTTGCTTTAGATTAGGATATAGTAAAATGAAAGGCTAAATTCACAGAGCGCCATGGTGTCTGGAATTAGCAAATAATTTGTCTTTGTTATTCTTGAAAGAGAGGAAGTAGTTTTCCTTTAAAATGTTAGTGCAGGGTTTTCTCAAAGAGGTCAAGTTGAAACTGATGTTTAACCTAGAGAGGCTTCCATGAATTTCTAATGGAGTTTTACAAAGATTATGTTTCCTGATTTAATAATCAATTGGATTGCAATGGGGAGGGGTATTTTAATATGACTCTGAATCTAAATATAACACACAGTCCTATGAAAGAAAGGAAGAACGTGAAGAAGGAAGGGAAGGAGGAAAAGGGAAAGAGAGGGGAAGGAAAGGCAGGCTGTGTTATTCAAATTTGCTGTTATAAGACTATGTGGATGTGAAGTTAAGGATTGTAAAGTAGCTGTCAAACATAAATACGCACTTAGTAAACCATTATTTTTAGTCTGATGCCAATGATGTAATAATAGTCATCGTCACTGCCGTTAAGAGTTCTAACCAGCTGTGCACAGCGGTAGGCATTATTCACAATGTCATCTGCTCTCATCACATCCCAAGAAGTACATTTGACTATAACACATATTTTAAAGATGAAAAACCTACAGCTTAGAGAGAACTGTGGAACTTGAGGAAGGTGGCGGAACTAGAAAGGCAAAGCTAAAAAAACCCTCTCCAGTCTATTTGCAGAGTTGAAAGTCCATTACATGCCCACCCACTCATTTTATTCATTTTATTTCTTCCATTCTTCATTTTGTTATTCTATTTTGTGGAGAGATACACATTTAAAAGTGCTTGCAGAAGAAAATCACCTTTTGTTTAGAAAGCTTCCAGAGACAAATTTTTGAGGAACGACATGACTCATCTCTCTCCCTCTCTCTCTCTCGTACCCACACATACACACAAAGCATCTCTTCCTGTGCATCCTTACAAATCAGATCAACCTCTGTAAAAGAAGAGCCATGTTGCAGTAATAAGGATCTGGATTTCATTGTTATTTTACTTATCCAACTTGGCCATGTATCTCAGACTGCTGTGACATTTTAGGAAGTAAAAGAATAGATAATAGGCAAGAATGTAGGTCTATCACCTAAGATACATTCTTCTTACTTTTAAGAAGTTATGCTATATTTTTTAGAAGTAACTGTGTTTGGCAAAACATGTTTTTGATAGCTTCCAACTGTTATTAATGAAATGTAAAGCTCAGAGAATCCATTTTTGCAAACAATCCCAGCAATCTATCAATAATTTGATAGATTAGTACCTAATTTCAAATCAGTCTTCGACTATGCTAAACTTGGGAGAATAAACAAATTACCTGACAGAAAAGGCACAATTCTTTTTAGAGCTTTCTAGCATGTAATTTCTAAGAGAATCCAAATTATTTCTCACCTCCACCCATATCATAACTTTCTACACAGTGAAAGGTATGTGTGTCATTTATTTCTGTTTAATTGATACATTCCAGACTTCAGGTCTTGCATCATGATGGGATGTGCTGAAGTAGTCTGCTTCAAGCTTATAAAAATGGCAAAAACACCACACTTGTTTTAATTTTTAATTTAATAAAGAAAGGCTATGCCCAAACCCAGCAAATAAGGAGAGACTTTTATAAAAAGAGAGAGTGGGAAGTACTGTGCGATGCCAGAGCCAGTGTAGTAAGGGAGTATACCCAGATGCATGCAGGCCAAGGTAAGCCTTAGCTGCAGACACAAGGGGAGGATGCTGTGCAAAGGGCAATGCCATTGCTGCACCCACCTTCCTGCAGATTCTTTACTGAGTCCTACACCTAACCTCCCTGTGTACACTCCAGTCAGCACCCGCATCACTTTGGGAGGTAGCCTGAAGCTGTTAGATGCCCTTTGAGAACTGATGGTGTAACCTCCTGGGAATCATTAGTTAAAAGCTTCTAGGGAAGGCTAGGGAATGACTGGTCTATAACTATACCAACTCTCTTCCCTTTGTTTGGGAGAGCTCTAAAGTGTGACCTTCAAAGCTGTACTTCAAAACTGAACCAAAATTTTCTCAGTAGAACTTTGCTTGACATCATGCCCTTGCCTGCCAAATTCCCATTTTAGTCCCATTTCTTCACACTCCTATTTTTTCTGGAAACACTTACTAAATAAGTTACTTTCATAAATCCTAACCTCGGCATCTGCTTCTGAAGAAGTCAACCTAAGACATCTACTGTTAAGTTCTTACAAGTTCTTACAGGGTAGCTAAAACTGGCTACCCTGTATAAAACCAAGAGCCTGAAAGAATGGCTCTCTCGGCCCAAGAAGGCCAGCAGCCTCTGGAAATTATAAGGAAGTTCTCTAAATGAAAATAATAAAAAGGAAATTGTACCATGAGAATGTAAGACCCATGCCTTCAAAACACACACATGTGGAATCAATATACATGTTTTATGAAAGCAAGAACCCTCAAGCTGGGGCCGTGCCTGTGGCTCAAGGAGTAGAGTGCCAGCCCCATATACACAGGGGTGGTGGGTTCAAACCCAGCCCTGGCCAAATAACTGCAAAAAAAAGAACCCTCAAGCTAAGAAATTGATAAAAACTGATTTTGAGCATGTGAAATGCAGACGGAAATGCAAAATTACTTCACAACAATATTTCTGCCATGAGAAAAGGATAGTCAACTCCCATAGCAGTGAGGGGAAAGAGGATGTGTTGGATAATGTAAAAACAAAACACTCAATAGGAGAGTTGGTAAATAAAATTAAGGAAATCTTACAGAAAGTAGAGCAAAAAGAGATGGAAAAAGAAGCTCAGAGTCTAAAAAACTGCAAACCTCACAAAGAAATGGCTTCGTCTTGATAACATTTCAATTTAGCAATTAGACAATTCTACGATCTGAAAAGAACAATTATACAATCAGTATGTTTTAAATGATTAAAAAAGTAAATAATGAAAACCACAATGAAAGAAAATATACTATGAAAAGAGCAAACAGACTTAAAAAAAAAAAGAACTGGAATAGAACATTTATAAAGATTATGAGGACAGAACACATACCTAAAATTTTACTCACTCCTGAAACCCTGCCAAAATTAAAAGAAAAATATTTTAATCCACAAAGCTGGAGAAAGCAGCAGTGGAGACAACAGCGATGGGATTTTGAAACCTGAAAAGCAGATGACCAGTGTTAATGACTTAGCAGACCTGTGGAAGATGAATACAACCGGCTGGCAGAAAAACTAATAACCCAACCCATTCTGCCAAGAATTCTTGAAATATTTTGGAACTAGCAGCACCTGGTAACTCTAGAACTATAAATGAAGGAAAATGGTTCTATCAGGAAGGCTGGGAAAGCTGTTTCAGAAGCAGTTGGATTTCTACTAGACTAGGCTCCCTCTCTTTTTCTCTTTACCAGTCTATTCTTCAGAACAATTACCTCTATCCCAGAAGTTCAAATATTTTTGTTGTTGCCATTAATGTTGAAAAGAGTAAAACAAAGTTATAAAGATTGCTAATTGCTACTCCAAATTGAAAGTAAAGAGGAAGGTTCAGCAATCATATGAATACTGAATGCTGAATGGCTTGACTCCCAGATGCATCAGACCTCTCCCGTCAATAGACATTAGACAGCTTCTGAGTAGCTTACCCACCCACAAGAAAATCTCACAGAGACTGATGCCCCCACAGAGATGTTCAAATTTGAAAAACTTTGCTTATATGCATACATCTTCCAGTTAACTTTTAAGTCCGCAGCTCTTTATCATGAACAATCAATCAATAGACACTGAAAGAGCCACATAAAAACATTACCTTGGAAAAAAACAATGCTGTAAAAGGAGAAAAATTAATTTAAAAAAAAAAAACATTATTAATATGTCCAGATAAAATTGTTGGATGCATGAAAAAGTGTTTTAGACTATTAGAAAGTCTAAAATCAAGTAATTTCCAGAAAATACAAAAAGAGAGAAAATATAAAAATTGAAAAAAGCTTTAACAAATCTTTAATAAAACATTACAGAACATATTCCCTACAAATGAGTAATATAATTTCTAGCTTGAAAGGGGTTCCATGAGTGCTCATATCACTGCAACAATTCAGGACACAGGCAACAATAAAATTCTACAAACATCTAAACAGAAAAAAATAGGTAACACATGATATGAATAAAGTAATCATATATATCATCCTAATCAGAACCCTTTAAAATTAGATAATTTAAAAAGTTTTCTTGACTGACACATTGATTTATTTTCATTGAAAGGTCTATAAGACTGTCTATTCAAAACCTACTTTCCAAAGCAGAAGTCCTTCTGAGAAAAATAGCATATATCTGGCATATTAAAGAAACAAATAAACTTCTTTCTATTGACTTTCTGGATATCAAATAATAAGCAGAATAATTAATTTTGGCACATATTGACTTATATTAATTAGTTTTAGCTGTTACTGTATACATTTTCAGCTATTTTTACTAATAGTAAGACATTTATATTTTTCTACAAAATATTTATATTTTATTAGTCATATAGTTTTAATTATTTTTGTAAAATTTTCATCCATTTCTTACATTTAATAGTTAACAATTTGGAAAGGTTGAAGATCTTGTTTGGCTTTTCTATGTAAGCCATATTTTTCACTGATGGAATACTTTTCCTATGGCTGCTAAAGAAACTGGTAACTTCAGATCAATTTTAATTTTTCCCTATAGGATGGTTTTGGCTCAACTATTTTTATTCAGAGTACCTTATCTGACAAATATTTTTACAAGATAAAATTCATCAGCTAAGTTGTCCCTATGATTTATGGAAATAATTTAAATGCAGCACCATTAAAGTTCTCTTCAATTTATTCAATTCTGGTACAGAGAATAAATTTATCCAATTAAAACTAGAAGTTCCACCAAAAAATGTTTCCATAAATCAAGATAGATTAAAATTACAAATTTTAAAAATTAAGTAGCATTTGAGCTCTCATCATTTATTTGTTCAATACCTTGCTTGCTTTTGCAGAATCAATGTCAGTGACTATTTTCAAGCTTTGCTTTAGTAATTACAATTAACTGAAAAATTCCTTAAGTTTTTTCATCCTTTTATTGAGTACTTTGATTAAAGCATGTACCCCCATATTAATTGGAAATTTAAAAAAACTTCCAATAGACATTGAACGAATACAACTTAAAGGACTGATATTCAAAAGGCCTCATACTCCTGCAGGACATTTAGGATGACAGACAAGTAAATATCTCACAGGCTCAAAAACTTCTGAAATACAATTGATAAAGAGTAGCAAAGAAGACATGTGCTTCCACACTTTGTTTTCTGAAGACCAGTGTTTTCCATCTTAACATCTATGTACAAAGTCACAATCAAATATGAAGGTAGCATTAAAAAAAGTAGGTTCTAAAATAACTTTTTCTGTGCATTTATTCACTGAAGTATTGGAAAATGAGTTCTATTGAAAGGAGATAGAAAAAGAATCAAATAATAATAATAACAATAAAGAAAGACATGGTGTGGTAGGGTGAAAAATTTATATTTACCTCCCAAAAGGATCTTCACTCCCTAATCCCTAAAACCTGTAAATATTACTTTATATGGAAAAAGATCTTTGCAGATTTTAAATTAAAGCTCTTGAGATGCTTTATCCTAGATCATCCAGATCGACCCCCATTACAATCTCATTTCTTTATAAGAAGGAGGCAAAGGATATTTGACACAGAGAGGAGAAGGCAATGTCACCATGAACACAGAGAGATTTGCAGATGTTGCCCTTGAAGATTGCAGTGATGCAACCATAAGCCAAGGAATGCTAGCAGCCACCAGAAGCCTAGAGAAACAAGAAAGGAATTCTCTGGAGCCTCCACAGAGAACATGGCCCTGGAAATACCTTGATTTGGGCTCAGTAAAACATAATTTAGGACCCTGACCTCCAGCATGACACATCAGGAGGTATGCTACCCTCCAAAAGAGCACGTGATATTATGTTTCTAGTTTACACAGACTAAATTCCAGGAACTAAGTATAGGAATTGATATGAAGAGTGTGAGATAATGGTATGTCTCATAAAAACAGAACATAGAATTGGAGCAGGTTGAATTTACTAAAATGGGCTCACTAAGCAAAGCTTCTGCATTTACTGTTGCTGCTCTGGGAGTTAGAAAAGTCTCTAATAGTATGGTTTGTTGGTTAGGTAAAACATGAAACAAAAGTTGGCCCACAGTGAAATGAATTTGAAATGCCAGACCTTCTTTTATGGATAATAGAGAAAGGGATTCTATTAGGAAAATAAAAATGTTACAGTGGGGGTTATCATTTAAGACCTGTTTACAATGCCAGGAGAATGCAAAGGACAGAGTTGTCATTCACCATGACTGTCAGAGCCAGATTTATGAAGGGAGCCCCAGCGTCACTGAAGAGCTCTATGATCACTCTTCTCTGTAGACCAGAACTTATAGAGGGCACTGCTGCTGCTGAAATGGAAAATTTAGTTGGATTCTGGCATAGCAAGAGCCAAGTGTCAGTATTCAAAAGCTAAAAAGGCAACGTGAGTATGGTTACCAAAAAGGACAGCAAAGTCAAGGCAGCAATCAGAATAGTCTGACTTAGGCGTATCTATGCATTGGCTCATTGTTCCTAGGAATGAAATAGATAGGAAGCCTACCAAATTTTTATTTAACCTATATAAGTAGAAGTTGTAGATCAGGAACAAAAGTCTAACTTACTTCATAAAAACAAAGTAATTGCCTCTAATCTTATCCCAAACTTGAGAAAGTTTATGGACCCAGAAGACCTGGAATGAAGGGGAGGCTGGGTCTCCTTAAGGAAGGACCCTGGAACACTGCCAAAAATTTATATTATTAATCTTTCTCAAGACCTTCCCGAAAAGGGTAATGACCTTATACCAATGTGACCGTGCACTGAGGAAAAAGAAATAAGAGGTTTTAGGAACTACTAGCTACCGGCTCTCAACTGCAGTAATCCTACCAGTGTAATTCCACCAGTCATAGCAGAGATTTTCCTATTTGGCCTGGGCAGAATGATTGATCTTGGAGAATGACAGTGAGTTATCATAAGCATAACAAGGTGCTGATTCCAATTGCAGCTGCTGCTACAAACAAGGCTTTATTGTTTGACCAAACTAACACATCCCCTGGTACTAGATACATAGCTATTGAGCTGGAAAATGTTTTCTTTTTCATACCTGTTAATAAAGACTGCCAGAAACAGTTTGCTTTCACCAAGAAAGGCAAGCAACACATTTTCACTGTCCTACCTCAGGGGTTATCAAGTCTTTAACCCTATGTTCATAATTTAGTCTGCAGGAATCTCAATCACCAACATCTTTCCCTTCCAATAGTTGTCACACTGGTCCATTATACCCTATCAATGACATTATGCTGATTGGACCCAATGAGTAAGAACTAGTATCTACTCTAGGTAAGGTATTTGCCAAGCAGTGAGTGGAAAATAAATGCAACAAAAATTTAAGGGACTATTATTAAGTGAAATTTCTGGAGGTCCAACGGTATGGAGCCTGTCAAGATATCCCTCCTAAGATGAAGGATAAGTTGTTGTATCTGCCCCTCCTATAATCCAAATCTGAAGTACAGTGCCTACTGAGCTTCTTTGCATTTCAGAGACAACACAGTCCTTCTCTGGGTGTGCTACTCTAGCTCACTTACTGAATGACTTTAAAAGTTTCAAGTGAGACCCAGAAAGAAAAGGCTCTGCAACAGATGGATGTTGTCATGTTGCTGGTATCTAACCAACCCATAAAGGTGGGTGTGCACAGCAGAACTCCATCATCAAATGGCAGTTCTGGATGTGTTACATATGACATCAGGCCTGATCAGGCCCTGAAGCATAAGCAAGTTACACAAAGACGCGACTCAAATGCTCACAGTCCTGCTCCTGCTGTACTGTGTTGACTCTCCCAGCTTGCACTGCATGGTCTTCCAGGGAGTTCCCTACCATCAGTTGACAGAAGAAAAGAAAACTCAGGCACGGTTTTGTTCTTGTTGGAAAAGGCACATACTCTGTATATGGATTTAGCTTCCCAACACATAATATTTTCCCCAAAACTATCATCTGTGTATTTACAGAATGTCTTACCTACTGTCATAGTATTGCACACAGCATTGCTTCTTACCAAGGAACTCACTTGACAGCAAATAAAGTATAGAAATGGGCTTGTGTTCATGAAATTCGCAGGACTTGACCACATTTCCCACCATACTGAGACAGCTAGATTGATAGAACATTGGAATGGCTCTTCAATGACTGAGCTTCCTTGCCAGCTAAGTGGAAATACCTTAGCAAGGTTCTCCAGAAAGCTATATATAATCTGATCTAATATATAATGCTGTTTCTCCCATACCCAAAGTCATAGTCCAGGAATCAAGAGGTGAAATAGGAGTGACATCACTCACTATCACCCCTAGTGACTCACTAGCAAAATTTTTGTCTTCTGCTCTCACAACATTATTCTTTGCTTGCCTAGAAGGTTTAGTTTCAGAGAAAGGAATGCTTCCACCAGAAGACACAACAATGATTCCATTGAGCTGGAAGTTAAGACTGTCACCTAGCCACTTTGGGCTTCCCATGCCTCTAAATCACTAGGCAAAGAAGACAGTTACTGTGCTGGCTAGCATGACTGATGACAAGGTGAAATGGACTGCTGTTCCACCTTGGATGTAAGGAAGAATGTATCCAGAAAAAGGAAAATTTTAAGTGATGTCTTACTATACCCAAAGATTAAATTCAATGACAAACTACAACTCAAAGTAGGATTACTAAGACCCAGACCATTCAGGAATAAAAGTTTGGGTTATCACACCAGGTGAAAAACCATGCTGGCTGGGGTGCTTGCTGAAACCAAAAGGAGTACGGAATGAGTAGTAGAAGAAGGTAAATACCAGCTATGACCACAGGATCAGTTATGAAACAAGAGCTATAATAGTCTTAAGTATTTCTTCCTTACTTTGTTATGAATATGGCTGTATGTATATGTATAATACATATCTTTGTTTTCTTCCTTCTTATACCCCCTTGTTGTATAACCGAAGAAGTATTGACTTTATATTTAAGCCAATAGTTAATTATTGTTAGTATTTAACTTACAGTATAGCAATAGGAAGAATAAACATCACCCCAAGACTTTGCATCCTTTTCAGGGGAAAGGATTAGTATAATTTTATTTGTACACAAGATGGTCCAATCATTCTAGGTGGAAGTCTGACCATTTTTTTGTCTTTGTTTGGACTTGAAGTCTAGTTTAAAATGATGCGTATGGGTGTCCAGTTGACAACGAATAGACTCGTGATGGTTAATTTGATGTGTCAACGTGCCTAGGCTACAGTGTTCCAATGTTTGGTCAGAAATTATTCTGGATGTCTTGGTGAGAGTGTTCTAGATGGAACTAATAGTTAAATCAGTGGATTTTGAGTACAGCAGATTACCCTCCGTATTCTAGATGGGCTTCATCCAATCAGTTGAAGCCTTAACTAGAATAAAAGACTAACCTCCCTGAGGAAGAAGGAATTTCACAAGCATACTATCTTTGTGCTCAAACTGCAACTGTTGTCTGAGTCTCCAGCTTACTGACCTACCCAGATTTTGGACTTGCCAGCCTCCATAATTGCCTAAACCAATTCCTTAAATAAATCTCTATCTATGAAAAGCAGAAATTTATTTCTTACAGTTCTGGTGGCTCAAAAGTAAAAGATCACACCAGCTTCTGGTGAAAGCCTTCATGCTGTGACCTCACATAGCAAAATGTGGAAGGGCAAAAGAGGCTGAAATTATTCTCATGATCATTTTCCATAGCAGCACCAATCTGATCACAAGGGTGGAGCACTCCTGGCCTAAACACCTGCCCAAAGATCCCACCTCTCAATACTATCATGATGGATATCAAGTTTCCAGCACATAATCTGGGGGCACATACAGATCATAGCAATAACAAAACCTAAAAGAAATTGTAGTAAGTGACACCTTAAAGGAAATGAGAAGAGAAACAATTAGATGTACACAAGCTTTCATATCAGCAAATGGCCAAAGAGCTATCTATGAAAGAGAAAATAATTGGCAACATAGAACTCTATTCTCAAAGTCTTTCACAGTTGAAAAGTAAAACATATTGATACAAGGAAAAACTGAGCTTACCCTTTCAGACTTACTGAAAGATCAGTAGATGATACACTTTTCTAAAAAGCAGAATTATATTTCTCTACAAAGTACACAGAAAAAAAGAAAAAGAAAAAAAAACCTTTGTTAAGGAAGTATGCTACAAGAAATAACAGTGAGCAAGTAGAATGATACAGAATTAGGCAAGTCTATATTAAAACTGACATTAAAAATGATTAATATAAAAAACCATTTTTAAGTTGAAAATAAGTTCTAGACAAGTATGCAGGAAAGTAGAAATAACTACTTTAACATCTTTATGTTATTTTGGAGGAGGGTAACAATGCCTGCCTTTGATTTGTTGATACTTTATGTAGACTATTTGAAATCTATATTCATGAGTGAAATTGACCGATATAGCTTCCCCTTGCATACTTGTCTGTTTTTCATATCAAAGTCTCATTGGACTCATAAAAATTAAATGTTCTGGTCTTCATAAGCACTCTAATTTTTATGCATGTCTCAGATCTGAGAGACACTTGTGAAATCTTACATATTCTTGCTTGCAATTTTGACAATATTAGTTTTATATATCATCATGCTATGCTATTAGAATTTAGAATTAATAAATATTTTTGTTGAGTGGGCAGGGGAAAGAACCAGTGAGGAAGGCGCATCCTGCGGGCCATGCAGCTACAGAAGGAGGGAGTGGGGGCTGGAGCTGCCAATGGCAAGAAAAGAAGCATTGCTTTTGGGCATCAGCATATGGAAATCAATGAATGAGTTCCTTCCTCTAAGTCAGCTCATATCCAGTTCCCCACCAGATGATCCTTACATTGCAGATCTCCTGCAAGTGGCTGATAACAGAAAATGCAAGACGGGGCAGAGACAAGATGGCTGACTGAAGCCAGCTTTCCACAGAGGCTCCCACCCAGAAGAAGAGTTAAAGGACAGAAATTTAGCAAGTAACCTGGTGGATTTGAGCTGCACCAAGAGAGAAGGTTGAAGAACGCACATCAACCCTGCTGAGGAGAGCTGCAACCCCAAGGATACAAACAAAAGGTACAAAATCCATCACCAAGCAGATGGGAGTCCCTTCCCCCATAAGAATGGATCGGAGTGCCCCAAAAACAAACGAGCAGAGTTCAAAGGTCCTCCCACTACATTCCATGGGAGAGACCTTCTAAAAATTGGACCTACCTCCCCTACTAGGGTATCACAGAGTTCTCCTGCCAGGCATAAAGCTGTATAAAACTGTACGCATTCTCTACCTGCAATTCTGAGCTCCCAGCACTCCCCTCCACTCTCATTCTGAGGTCTGGAGGCCTGTCCCCCAAAAGTCCAGATTCTTGGGTGATTTCTTGAGGGGTGGGACAGGGCCAGGAATGTAGGTGGTCAGTGCTGATTCTGCAGCACGGGAGTGAGGAGGACGGTTGGCTGAGAGGGAACCACACCGGAGCAGTGGTGCCCTGAGGTACAGAACAGCAGCCATTTTTGGCAAAATAAGGCTCACCTATATTCTGTTGCCACACCTCCTGTCTCCCTGGGCAATCAGAGGATGCTAGGCAACTTCTCAGGTGGCAACCACCATGGAAAAGATCTGAGATGGAAATGCAGGCCCCATGAGTAAAGGGTTTGCCTGAGGTAGTACCAACCTGGGTGGAGCATGGGGACAAGAAAACGCACACACAGAGCTGGGAAATTCCCAGGGCAGGGCTGACCAGAGGACCACTTTACTAAGCCTAAGATGCACCCGGCCCTCAGAAGATCATCAGCCTGTAGACAAAGGAAGGCAAGAGGCTAGAACTGACAGCTAACCGAATACAAACCTGCAGGGGCAAAGACAGGGCCTGAGGCGTAGGCTCTGGGAACTCAAAACAGCTTCTCTTCTGCAGGGGAAGTTAGCCGGGCCAGAAACAAATTCCGCAAAGTTGTTCTGTTTGGTCAGTAACATCAATCAGGGGTGGAGCTGCAACTAAGTGACCACCCTCCAGCCTCCATCAAGCACCTGAGGTTGTCAGGCTTCACCTCCCCATGCTGGATAGAGGCAGAGAGCAGTGGCCTGGCTGAGCAGATATAGATTTCCTTGTGATTTGGGCAGGTGCAAACCCCTGGAGTATCTCCTCACTAGAGGCAACTGGGTCACAGCCCTGCGGAGCTATCAGTGACCGGGTGTGACAGAGGTGCAAGGTGGGGAAAGAGGCATCAACCTTCCCAGACTATTCTATTTGCTGGGTGGGTCCTCCTGACTTCACGGAGCACCGGAGAAACTTATATATGAGTTGTCACCAGACTCCTATGATCCAGTTGCCAGAAACCTTTTAAACTTTCCCACCTGAGACAGGTGCTGACTGAGACAATTGATTTGGACCTTTTGAACTGAGCCAATCGCCTGATGAATATTCAAGTGGTGCCCTGGGTGTATGGTTGTAGGAAGGTTTGATTTTCCTTTTCCAAGTGTTGCCTGTGGGGAGTGGGGTGACTTAATTGCTGGTATTTCTCCACAGCTGAGATTTCAAACCAGAGTAACTGTTTCACTGGGGTCGTACAGAGACAAGCTGAACCCCTTAGCCCCACCACACCAAAAAGGTCCCCAGTTTCTCAGGCCATAGCACTGTACGTGTCCTCGACAAAGCTCCATAGGAAAAATCAAATGGTGTAAAATAGTAATGGGGCGGAATCAGCAGAAAAACTCTGGTAACGTCAATAACCAGAATAGATCAACCCCCCCCCCAAGGAAAGATATGGCAGATGTAACTGAAAATCCCATTCATAAATAGCTGGCCGAGATGTCAGAAATCAAATTCAGAGTTTGGATTGCAAACAAGATTAATAGAATGGAGGAAAATATGGAATTAGAAATTCGAGGAGCAATTCAAAAGTTGGAATTAGAAATTCAAGGAGAAATTCAAAAGTTGTCTCAATAAATGGTGTTGGGAGAATTGGATGTCTACATGTAAAAGACTGAAACTGGACCCACATCTTTCCCCACTCACAAAAATTGATTCAAGATGGATAAAGGACTTAAATTTAAGGCATGAAACAATAAAAATCCTCCAAGAAAGCATAGGAAAAACACTGGAAGATATTGGCCTGGGGGAAGACTTCATGAAGAAGACTGCCACGGCAATTGCAACAACAACAAAAATAAACAAATGGGACTTCATTAAACTCAAAAGCTTCTGTACAGCTAAGGACACAATAACCAAAGCAAAGAGACAACCCACACAATGGGAAAGGATATTTGCATATTTTCAATCAGACAAAAGCTTGATAACCAGGATCTATAGAGAACGCAAATTAATCCACATGAAAAAAGCCAACAATCCCTTATATCAATGGGCAAGAGACATGAATAGAACTTTCTCTAAAGACGACAGACGAATGGCTAACAAACACATGAAAAAATGTTCATCATCTCTATATATTAGAGAAATGCAAATCAAAACATCCCTGAGATATCATCTAACCCCAGTGAGAATGGCCCACATCACAAAATCTCAAAACGGCAGATGCTGGCGTGGATGTGGAGAGAAGGGAACACTTTTACACTGCTGGTGGGACTGCAAACTAGTACAACCTTTCTGGAAGGAAGTATGGAGAAACCTCAAAGCACTCAAGCTAGACCTCCCATTTGATCCTGTAATCCCATTACTGGGCATCTACCCAGAAGGAAAAAAATCCTTTTATCATAAGGACACTTGTACTAGACTGTTTATTGCAGCTCAATTTACAATCGCCAAAATGTGGAAACAGCCTAAATGCCCACCAACCTTGGAATGGATTAACAAGCTGTGGTATATGTATACCATGGAATACTATTCAGCCATTAAAAAAAATGGAGAGAAAAGATTCCCTATTTAACAAATGGTGCTGGGTGAACTGGCTGGCAACCTGCAGAAGACTGAAATTGGACCCACACCTTTCACCATTAACTAAGATAGACTCTCATTGGATTAAAGATTTAAACTTAAGACATGAAACTATAAAAATACTAGAGGAGAATGCAGGGAAAACCCTTGAAGAAATTGGTCTGGGTGAGTATTTCATGAGGAGAACCCCCCAGGCAATTGAAGCAGCTTCAAAAATACACTACTGGGACTTGATCAAACTAAAAAGCTTCTGCACAGCTAAGAACACAGTAAGCAGAGCAAGCAGACAGCCCTCAGAATGGGAGAAGATCTTTGCAGGGTATATCTCTGACAAAGGTTTGATAACCAGAATCCACAGAGAACTCAAACGCATCAGCAAGAAAAAAACAAGGGATCCCATCGCAGGCTGGGCAAGGGATTTGAAGAGAAACTTCTCTGAAGAAAACAGGTGCACGGCCTTCAGACATATGAAAAAATGCTCATCATGTTTAATCATCAGAGAAATGCAAATCAAAACTACTTTGAGATATCATCTAACTCCAATGAGACTAGCCTATATCACAAAATCTCAAGACCAGAGATGTTGGCGTGGATGCGGAGAAAAGGGAACACTTCTGCACTGCTGGTGGGAATGCAAATTAATACATTCCTTTTGGAAAGATAGATGGAGAACACTCAGAGATCTAAAAATAGATCTGCCATTCAATCCTGTAATTCCTCTGCTGGGCATATACCCAGAAGACCAAAAATCACAACATAACAAAGATATTTGTACCAGAATGTTTATTGCAGCCCAATTCATAATAGCTAAGTCATGGAAAAAGCCCAAGTGCCCATCGATCCACGAATGGATTAATAAATTGTGGTATATATAGCCGGGCGTTGTGGTGGGCACCTGTAGTCCCAGCTACTCGGGAGGCTGAAGCAAGAGAATCGCTTAAGCCCAGGAGTTGGAGGTTGCTGTGAGCTGTGTGACGCCACGGCACTCTACCAAGGGCCATAAAGTGAGACTCTGTCTCTACAAAAAAAAAAAATAATAAAAAAAAAAATAAATTGTGGTATATGTATACCATGGAATACTATGCAGCCTTAAAGAAAGATGGAGACTTTACCTCTTTCATGTTTACATGGATGGAGCTGGAACATATTCTTCTTAGTAAAGTATCCCAAGAATGGAAGAAAAAATACCCAATGTACACAGCCCTACTATGAAACTAATTTGGGACTCTCACATGAAAGCTATAACCCAGCTATAACTTAACAATAGGGGGAAGTGGGAAAGGGGGGGGTGGGTAGAGGGAGGGGAATCGGTGGGATCACACCTGTGGTGCATTATACAGGGGTATTTGCGAAACTTGGTAAATGTAGAATGTAAATGTTTTGGCACAGTAACTGAGATAACGCCGGAAAGGCTATGTTAACCACTGTGATAAAAATGTGTCAAATGGTTTATGAAGTGAGTGTATGATGCCCCATAATCATATCATTGTATACAGTTATGATTTAATAAAAAAATTAAAAAAAAAAAGAAGGAATTTGCCAAATTTTTGGAACAAAATGACAATGAAGACACAAATTATCAGAACCTTTGGGATACCACAAAGGCAGTCCTAAGAGGGAAATTTATAGCACTGCAAGCCATCATCAAGAGAATGGAAAGAGAGGAAGTTAACAACTTAATGGGACATCTCAAGCAACTGGAAAAGGAAGAACATTCCAACCCCAAACCCAGTAGAAGAAAAGAAATAACCAAAATTAGAGCAGAATTAAATGAAATTGAAAACAAAAGAATTATACAACAGATCAATAAATCAGAAAGTTGGTTTTTTGAAAAGTTCAATAAAATAGATAAACCTTTGGCTAATCTAACCAGGAAAAAAAAGAGTAAAATGTCTAATCTCATCAATCAGAAACGACAAAGACGAAATAACAACAGACTCCTCAGAAATTAAAAAAATCCTTAATGAATATTACAAGAAACTTTATTCATGTAATATTCAGAAATATGAAAATCTGAAGGAAATTGACCAATACCGGGAAGCACGTCACCTTCCAAGACTTAACCAAAATCAAGTGGAAATGTTGAATAGGCCAATATCAAGTTCTGAAATAGCATCAACCATACGAAATCTCCCTAATAAGAAAAGCCCGGACCAGACGGCTTCACATCAGAATTCTACCAAACCTTTAAAGAGGAACTAGTACCTATATTACTCAACCTGTTCCAAAATGTAGAAAAAGAAGGAAGACTACCCAAC
Organism: Nycticebus coucang; assembly: GCF_027406575.1. Classification (NCBI taxonomy): domain Eukaryota; kingdom Metazoa; phylum Chordata; class Mammalia; order Primates; family Lorisidae; genus Nycticebus; species Nycticebus coucang. The sequence goes on along the minus strand of NC_069780.1, from coordinate 162,681,156 downwards.
ACGTTCTATGAAGCAAACCTCACCCTGATCCCCAAACCAGGAAAAGACCCACCAAGAAAAGAAAATTATAGACCAATATCACTAATGAATATAGATGCAAAAATATTCAACAAGATCCTAACAAACAGAATCTAGCAACACATCAAACAAATTATACATCATGACCAAGTCTGTTTTATCCCAGGGTCTCAAGGCTGGTTCAATATATGTAAATCTATAAGTATAATTCAGTGTATAAACAAATTAAAAACCAAAGACCATATGATTCTCTCAATTGATGCAGAAAAAGCTTTTGATAATATCCAGCATCGTTTCATGATCACAACACTTAAGAAAACTGCTATAGAAGGGACATTTCTTAAACTGATAGAGACCATCTACAGTGAACCCACAGCCAAGATCGTATTGAAAGGACTTAAATTGAAATCATTTCCACTCAGATCAGGAACCAGGCAAGGCTGCCCATTGTCTCCATTGCTCTTTAACATTGCAATGGAAGTTTTAGCCATCACGAGTAGGGGAGAAAAGGCGATAAAGGGTATTCATATAGGGTCAGAAGAGATCAAACTTTCACTCTTCGCAGATGATATGATTGTATATCTGGAAAACACCAGGTATTCTACTACAAAACTATTAGAAGTGATCAAGGAATACAGCAGCGTCTCAGATTACAAAATCAACATTCATAAATTGGTAGCCTTTATATATACCAATAATAGTCAAGCTGAAAAAACAGTTAAGGACTCTATTTCATTCATAGTAGTGCCAAAGAAGATGAAATCTTTGGGAGTTTATCTAACAAAGGACATGAAAGATCTCTATAAAGAGAACTATGAAACTTTAAGAAAAGAAATAGCTGAAAATATTAACAAATGGAAAACATATCATGCTCATGGCTGGGAAGAATCAACATTGTTAAAATGCCCATACTACCCAAAGCAATATACAATTTTAATTCAATCCCTATTAAAGCTCCACTGTCATACTTTAAAGATCTTGAATAAATAATACTTTGTTTTATATGGAATCAGAAAAAACCTCAAATAGCCAAGACATTACTCAGAAATAAAAACTAAACAGGAGGAATTATGCTACCAGACCTCAGACTATACTATAAATTGATAGTGATCAAAACAGCACGGTACTGGCACAAAAACAGAGAAGTAGATGTCTGGAACAGAATAGAGAACCAAGAGATGAATCCAGCTACTTACCATTATTTGATCTTTGACAAGCCAATTAAAAACATTCAGTGGGGAAAAGATTCCCTATTTAACAAATGATGCTGGGTGAACTGACTGGCAACCTGTAGAAGAATGAAACTGGACCCACACCTTTCACCATTAACTAAATAGACTCTCACTGGATTAAAGATTTAAACTTATGACATGAAACTATAAAAATACTAGAAGACAGTGCAGGGAAAATCCTTGAAGAAATCGGTCTGGGCAAGGATTTTATGAGGACTACCTCCCGGGCAATTGAAGCAGCTTTAAAAATACACTACTGGGACCTGATCAAACTAAAAAGCTTCTGCACAACCAAGAACACAATAAGTAAAGCAAGCAAACAGACCTCAGAATGGGAGAAGGTATTTGCATGTTATGTCTCCGACAAAGGTTTAATAACCAGAATCCACAGAGAACTCAAATGTATAAGCAAGAAATGAACAAGTGATCCCATCGCAGGCTGGGCAAAGGAGTTGAAGACTTACGAAATAACTAAAATATTTTAGAAACACTCTCTACCTTTGTCTTAATAGGGTGTAAGAAACCTAAACCCTGAGTTCCTTAGAGTCAGCATTTGACCTTTGTCACTAATCCGTTGGTGTCTAGCCAACAGCATAGGAAGCACAGAATATAACTTTGAACATTTCCGTGTGTGCTTCAAGTGAACCTTTCTGTGAAATATTGTTAAAGAACCTCAAATGATAGTGCCCTGGAGCTTTACCAGACTTACAGACTCATTTTATGGTTTGCTTATTTAATCAACGTCTAGAAAATGTCCATATGTGTCACTGACTACATGTATCATTTCGAATGAATATACTTTCATTACGACCTGGCTGTGAAATTATGAGGAGTAGCTAATACTCCACATTTCAAACTCTGATCTTTCCTGTTTTTGACCAAAACTTAAAGAGTTGTTGGCTGAATTAGGTTAGTTAACAATATCTTATCTGTGAATGAAGAGAGAATACTTTTCCTGCATATTTGATTTAAAAAAAAAAAAAACAACTAAGATGTAATGTGCTTTGAAAAATTAGAATATGGTAGAAGTTCTGGCTCTGATAAAAGAGCCTAGAGGCTTCCAATGCTATCTAATAAGGTAGATATTCCCAAATTTGCATGGTCACAGAATAGTCTTAGGTTCCTGCTAAAAATCAATCAATAAAATACATATTCCTAGGTTCTGTCATTAGAAATTCTGGTTCAGTGTTTTAGGGGAATGACCAAGATATATAATAAGTGTCTCAGATGCTCCTGGTAATCACGTCAGTTTGAAAAACTTTGGACTAAGCCATGGGATTTGGGCACGCAAGAGAAAACCCTGAAACTGTACCTCCTCTCATTAATTTTATTTTATCAAATAGCACATCTATACCATCACTGATACTGCAAATGACTCATGGAAAATATTCCCCAGTCATGGAGCTCCCTTCCTCCTGACAAAACATGAGACTAAGCTGACAGTGTATACAATACAACCCCCCCAAGTACAGGAGAAGCTAAAATCTGAGACTTCCAACAAAATTGACTTTTGTGCTTAGTCGCTTTACAGCCAAGAAATTGCCTCTACTTGAAAGTTACGTTATAAAGTTGTTCGAATTTTTATGCCCAAGATCAGCAAAAAAAGAATGAATCACTTAAAGATGTCATCCGATAAACATTTCATCCTAAAGCTGTGCTGTATTAGATTCTGAAAGGTGTAGCCATAGGAAGAACATTACTTTGTGATGAACAAACATCCAGGGTTAGTCTTCTATTTATGTAATCAGGACTAAAATAATCTTAGCTGACCATCTATGTCTCCCATTATAACCAAATGGGAGCCACCCAAAGCTGCACAGGTAGAGAGCACAACCACACACAGGGATCAGAACAAATTTCTTATCTGGGAATCACAGTCAGATGAATTCATTCTTTTGTACATCTCTCAGAGAAACAGAGTCAAGAGCTCTGTAACCAGGTAAGATTCAGACTGAATTGCTTAGAGAATTTAATCAAATAAGCCTGTCAATTTTGTTATAAAATACTGCTGTGGTTACAGGGTAAACTTCCAGATATTGTTATCCCTGATTGTTCAGGCTAAAAATATCAGTCGTCTTGAGACAAATCTGCAAGATAATGAATGGGAAATTTTAGAATATTTAAGGTATAGCTTTTGCTTGAAGGTCGGCTGAAGGAAGATAAACAGACCCCTGTGGGATAACTGTGGCGACACGGTCACAGGTAGCTTGGCCAGGTTATGTATGCGTCCTAGCCCCTCAGCAGGTGCTGAGGATTTGTTGCTATTTGTTCTTGTCATTTTTCCAATGTGACTGGAGCTCCATGGGTTTACTTTGTAAATTAAACCTTTCCTCTGCTACTGATGGCCAGAGAAAAACAAATGTGTGTAACAAAATATGCAATCTAGATATCAAACTCTTTTATAAAAGCTTTTAAAACACTGCTTTCTTACAAAACAATGGCACGTCCTTCAAACATGAATGCAATAACATCCATTTTCCTCTCAAGCTGATTACAGGTTAATTTCAGCTCAAACAAACTTGAACTTTTGCCCAATTAATCAGCATCAACAAGAAATCATAAGGATTTACTATCACTATAAAGTATTTTAAAAATTGGAAAACAAGTAATGGCAACTATTTTATTGGTAAAAGAAATATGTTTTTAAGTGGTTGAGACCAACAATGGTTGTTGGTCTCAAAAAGGTTAAAATGCCATCAATGGATACAGAAGACAAATTCTCAAAGCAGGTAAATTGCAGTATACTTGGGAACTGGCAATTTTAGCTGAAGGTCAGCTAAGACCTACATTAGGAAGCCTATCTATTGTCCATGTTTTAAATGATAAGGATGGATGTTGTACATCACAATTTCTATGAACTGAATGATTGTGTTCCCCACAAAAAATTCATGTTAAAGCCTATATGCCTCCCCCCGCCACCCAATAAAAAAGCCTACATTCCCAAAGTGATGGTATGGAAGGTCAAACTTTGGGGAAGTGATTAGGTCATGATCATGGAGCCCTCATAAAAGGGATTACTGCCTTTATAATAAGAGAAATGACTCTCTCACTTTTTTGCCATGGGAAGATTACGAGGGGAAATCCATTGTCTATAAACCACGAAGAGGGCCCTCATTAGACACCAGATCTGCCAGGGCCTTTATTTTGGACTTCTGGCCTCCAGAACTATGAGAAATAAATTGCCATTTAAGCCACACGGTCTATAGTATTCTGCACTAGCAGTCTGAGCTGATTAATACAATTTTCTTCATAGATCGTTTTAACAGAGATCATTGTCAAATGCTCTTAAATGCTTAAAACTATGTGTAACAACCACACAACTAAGAGATATTCTAGAGAATTTTTCACGGAAAATTCAGAATTCCTATTCTGGTTCTCACTTTATCTCCAGCTCTCTGAGCCTGAGAGTCAGTTGTGCCATTAAATGTCTTATGCCACAGTTTCCTCAAGGGCTCAAGGGGAAGAACGGTGCAATGGGTCCTTAGAGTTACCACAGAAATGAAGGACGTTAGGTATAGAGGCAACACCGTCTCAAACAATGTTTCCTTTACCATTTTTCCTGCTAACCCCTGTCAGCATCTGACATTTAGCCCTTGTTTCCTTTCAGTCTCATACTTCCACTCTCCTTTCGCGCTTTGTAACTACTGTGCCAACCTTCTTGCTTTGTAACATTCAGTAAGTTCTCACTTAAGGTCATTGATAGGTTCTTGGAAACTGCGAATTGAAGGGAAACGACATATAATGAAACCAATTTTGGTTTTCTCACCAACTGAAGTTCAAGGAAACGATGTTATTCAAGGAGATGCTGTGTATTGTTTTGCTTGAAGGTGCAGTTCCCAAAGACCTATCTGCAATGTTAAGTGAGGACTTACTGCACGGGATTTCCTTCAATTTCATTTTCTACTTTCCTTCTATAACCACAGCCTAGCATCCGACCCTTAAAGCCACCCATCGTGCTCCCTGATTAGACAGTAGTACAGGGGGGATGTGGGCTGGTCAGGCAGTTTTCACACTCACCTAAGGAATCAGAGCAAAGGTGGTTAAAACAAGGTTGCCAGAGCAAAAGTCATTAGAGCAGAATTATTTCTTGGCTTCTAATCACTAGCAATGCATCGGGCAATTTTTATTATAAGCTTCATAAGCAAAGGAATTCCCACTAAACCAGTGGTCATGACCCACAGGAACTGAATTAAAGGGTCACAGCATTAGAAAGGTTGAGAACCACTGCACTAAACCATCAGAATGTCTGGAGTGATGGCCTATTTCCAATTTTGCCATATTCATTGAGTGAATCAGAGCAAATTTCATCTATGCTTCTCACTTCTTTTTTTTTTTTTTTTTGTGGTTTTTGGCTGGGGCTGGGTTTGAACCCACCACCTCCGGCATATGGGACCGGCGCCCTACTCCTTGAGCCACAGGTGCCACCCAGCGCTTCTCACTTCTTTATATAATTTTTATAAAGATTAAGTAGTTATTGTCATCATAATCATGGACAAGCCTCACATATAAACTACTCACTCCATATGTACATGTGGTGCCAATCTCCTTCCATTGAACCTTTTTCAGATATGAAACAGTTTGAAGTTGAAAACAAACAATAAATTACATACTCTTAAAATTATACACCCTTCAATAACAAAGCATTGTAGCATACCTGTAGGACACTGAGATTAACCTCTGCCAGCTAAGTGCCACCTGTCCTCAACTACCTGCTTTGACCCCAGGCAACCATTGCCCTGTGACTTTTAAGCTCATTTATTTGGCCAATGCCATCGTTTCTCATTTAAGTCCTCTTATAAGATGAGCAGACATTTCAGTCATACGTAGTTTCCATTTTTTCAAAAGCCTGCCATGAGGGAAAGGGAGCTTAATAAGACAAGTGCAATGACGCTGACTATAAAGATTATGAAATGTTCATTTCTACTTTTTTTTTCTTTTGAGCCCCTGACTTATTTCACCTTTCTACTCACATGCAAATCATTTGTGCACAAATCCATTAGTAAATTCCTTATGACTTAACACTAAATCTCAACAGTGGAGAAAAAAACAGTTCAAAGTCTTTTTGCAAAAAAAGTATGGAGAAACTCTTTTCCTTTATTAAAAACATAAGAAAAAATAAAGCTGACCCAAGAGCCCAGAGACTATTTTTATATGTGAAAAAAAAAAAATACTTTCAGCCAGGATTTATAAGATCAGTAATTCCCTCTGCAAACCAAATTTCCACTCCGTAATGGTGTTTCATTATTTAGGACTGAGTCAGGTTGAACGTGATAACTTTGGAATGCCGGCTGACTACAGGAGTGTGAAGAAGACTCTGTGGTCACCAACCTTATATGACACTCACAGCCATGAAGGAAGAGTTCCAGGAGCACAGCCTACTGATGTCACAGACAGCTAGAGCATTTCCACTCCTCTAAGGGAAAGAGAATGGGGCCCCACCTTGCCAGGAAAGCCAAATCAAGAGTAAGCTCCCCACAGCCAATTCTTTTGAAGTGAGTCATGCGGACTTCCTGAGTGCAGGTGACAGCTCCCAGGAAGGCCCATTCAAACTTCCAGCAGCCATTCAACCCATTTCCAAACACAGTTTTATCAGAATCTATGAAGCCAAAGAATATATCCAGTCAGCATCCTCAGCCTTCTCTTCTTCTATAGCATCATTAAGTCCATATGTATTTAAATGTAAGTGCCCATTATGTGAAGACAGTCTACAGCAGTGGTTCTCAACCTTCCTAATGCCTCCTAAGGCTGCAACCACCAACCATAAAATTATTTTCACTGCTACTTCGTGACTGTAATGTGGCTACTGTTATGAATTGTAATGTAAATATCTGATATGCAGGATGTATTTTCATTGTTACAACGGGGTCGTGACCCACAGGTTGAGAACCACTGCTCTAAGGCCCCTTGATAGAGAATGTTTGGCAGAAAATAAAAAGTAAATAATAAGATCCTACACTCTTGAGTCATAGGAAAAATAGGAAAAAAAGAACAAAGAAGAAGTTCTGAAAAGACAAACAGGCTACTATGATGGAGACTAACAGGAAGTTTGACTCAGGGAAGTCTTATATTCTAACTTTAATGTACAGTCCATCACATAAGGATCTTGCAAAAATGCAGATGTCAAGTAAAAAAAGTGGGTCTAGTGTGTCGGGACTGGGCCTGGGGCTGTGCATGTCTTACAGGCTCCAAGATGCTATGCTGTTGGTGACAACTATATGTTTTATAACAAGTCACTAAAGTTTCTCTACATCAGTAGTTCCATCGGACCAGACTTTTAAATTGTACATGGTTATAATAGTTAACATCATACTTCTACAGGGCAACGTTGCACTAAACTTTGAGGACCATTGCAATTTTGTTCCTAAAGGGACATTTGTCAATATCTAGAGACATTTTTGGTTTTCACAAATGAGGGCAGGGGTTCTGTAGGCTGGTGAATATCCTGTAGAACACATGACAGCCCCTACAACAAAGAATTGTCCAAAGTGTCAACAGTGCTGAGGTAGAGAAATCTGCTCCATGCAGTAGTGCAGTGATTCTGCTCTTTAGAAACACGCAAGAGAAGTTCAAAATACGGATGGCCTGGCCCATTCCCAGACTAATGAAATTGGACCCTCTGGGACAGAGACCATAGCATTGGTTGTTCGTTTTAAGTTCTGAACATTGTTTTAAGTTCTCCTCTATTCTAGAGGGAAGGCTGGAGTCCTCCCCCTCACCCTTATTCATTTGTCCCTGCACTGCAAGCACCCACACCTCTCAACCTCAGACCCGAGAATCTGCATTTCTAACCAGTTTCCAGGTGATGCTGAAGCTGCTTGTCTGGTCTCCTTGGAGCATGTTATACCCCATCCACACTCTTAGCCTTTACTGCAAGCAGGAAATAAATCTTTCCATTATGGATCATTAATTTTTTTACTGGGTCATCTTAATGAAACCAATTTCATTCAACTATTTAATTCTTGCCAGTACACAATTTAAATCACATTTAAATGTTCACACAGATTACAAAATGACGTGGATTAACTTCTTTCTGACATTAATTACCTAAGAAAGTGGGATCTGGGGAAAACTGGAGCTGTGTGAACATTTTATGGTCCTTCTTCACCATAATTACCTTTTGAAAAATACAGAGAGTACCAAAAATATATACATATTTTAAGAAAGGAAAAATCTGAGTCAAAGTTATAATCCTCAATATATATGGATAACAGTCATTATCTTGTGCATTGTATCTCATATCTACTATAATTGCAGAAGTCAAACGTGACTTGAGTTTTGTAATTTTAATGTCGTTTTTCCCTATCTTAAATGTGTATCTTAAAATACCTTCTAAGGGCACCCCTTCCTTACATATATAAACCTGAACTAGTGGTCCTACGTGATCACACACACACACAATCTTACTGAACACATTTCCTACTTTGCCCCAGTCATGCTGGCCTGGCTGATAACCTCAGGCCTTTATCCTCAGACCCTTTCCCCAACATCACCTGAATGCATCACTTCCCCACCTCCCCTGGTCTTTGCCTAAACGTCGTCTGTCTCCCCTCTGTGCTCCTATTTCTCAATCCCTTTCTCTCTACTTTTTTCCTTTTCTCCCATAGAACTTAGCACATTTTAACAGTACTACCCCAATTTCCTTGCTCTGTTTATCATTTACTTTCTGTCTCTCATGCTGGACTCTCAGTTCCATAATGGTAGAAATCTCTGTTTTGTTCATTTGTGCTGATCAAATAGATGTTTTTGTTTTTTTAAATCCAAAAATATTAGTTTCCTTATAATTTTATTGCATTTATTAAATAAATTCTTCCTAAAATTATTTCTGAAGATCTTTTAAAACACTTCTGCTATGTGCTGAGCAAATGATTAGAAGGCTATTTGACAGCCATCACCAATTAAACTGAGAATTCAAGCACCTTCTGGAACTGAGATGATGTCTCTGTGGCTGCATCATGGGGAGTAAGGGGAAATAATGATAGTGAAGGTCAAACAGGTTCACAGAGGCCAGGCTATGAGGGTTTGTGAAGCAGGGTAAGGATTCTGAATTATGTTTTCATTAATTAGGAAGCTGCTGGAATTTTGAGGCAGGAAGTTAGGCACAGACCCCCAGCATCATAACATGTGGTCAATAAGGCCCATTGGATTGCTCTGAGAGTGCCCACTGTTTTATTCAGTGACCTCTCTGTTCCAGATCATTTGATGATGCTTAGTTTAGCAAGCTTGGTTATAACAGGTAGCCCAGAACTAGTTGGCAGTACAGAGTGAATCCATCTTCAGAGTATTCAATTTCACCCCAGACCAAAGTGTTGTCTGTGGGCCAACAGCACCACTGGAAGCTTGTAAGACATGCAGATTCCCAGGCCCTGCTCCAGAGCTACTAAACAGGAATTTTGACAAGATCCCCCAGTGATTTGGAGGCACATCAAAGTTGAAGAAGCACTGTCCTAAGGTAACACTGACCCCTTCACTTCTTGCTCTGTGAGGACCATAGTGGGAAAGGATGAATAGGAGAACTCTTTCTTCTCATTATCTATAGTCTATTTGATCCACCACCTGTGACAGTGACCTCTATCCTTGGCTGAGAGTTTAAAAGTGTCCAGGTCCAGAAAGTTTGAGAATTGCCTCATTAGAGGAAAGTAAAATGAAGAGTGAAAAGCCTCTTGTGGGAAACAGGAAACTCCTCAAGTAGACCATGGGGTAAGCAGGATGGAACATACTGACAAGAAGAAAGAAAAAAGTCAGCTTGCTTCTAAAATGAATAAACATTTCCATAAGGAGACATGGTAGTGTCTAAATTAGGTTCTCAATGTTCTCTGTATTGGGACTCTTTCTCTCTCATAAATAATCAAATTGCTAAAACCAGGCATACTCCCCACATAAGTTCCTGTTATCCTCTCTTCTCTGAATGCTCGTCCACAGATATCCATGTAACTAATTCCCTCACCTCCTTCAAGCCCTTTATCAAAACCGACAATTCCACTGGTGCCCACTAGACCACTCAATTGAAAATTGCAATCGACCCAGCTCCATTCACACACATTCCCAACTCCCTTCACCCAGCTTTGGTTTTTCTTTTTCCACTTACCACTGGCTAAAATATCATATAACTCATTTGTTTATTATATCTACTGATACTACCCTCATTACTGGAATATGAACTCCAAGAGGGAAGGCTGTTTGTTTGTTCTTTGATTTACCCCAAGGATCCATCCCTGAGCAATGCCTGGTATGTGGTATGTCTACAATAAATATTTGTTAAAAGGAGGAGAGAGTTTTGCAGATAGAGGCAGTTTTGCAGGAGATAAAGGTTGGCTACTACACTAAGGCAGAACCCAGATTTGAATTCTGAATTGGACAATTACAAAGATATGTGATCTTTGGCAAGTTATTATACTCTCTAGATCTCAATTTTATCACATGTAAAATCTGCCCCCCAGGTTTGTGGTGAGAATAACTGAGGAAATAGCCGAACACCGCATATCACTCAGCACACAGCTACTGTCGTCTTCACGTCATCAACTACTTCATCTTTTATGCTCCCAGCAGCCAATTAAATTTATTAACCAGTTTTGTCAATTATTTTTTCTGGCTTTTGCTCTGAATATTGTTTAGAGAACAAGTGTCAGGAATAGTAAAATCCATGGGATTTAGTTTTACTATTATTAGTAGCATCTCCTAAAGGCATACTGAAAATTGGCCCACATCCCTACTTGGATTAAAGGCAATGGGCAGCCCCAAGTCCACTTTTGCTACATAACGACTAGCTCAATTTTCCACTGCTTAAGAAAATATCTTTCAAGCTCAGAGATATAAATAAAGCCATTAGACTCCTAACATGTCTGTACTAAAAGCATTACGAGACGTTACTTAGTGGAACCTTTAGATTACCTTAATAGGTAAGGAAATGAAGGCCTGAGGTGAAGAGATTTTCTGAAAGTTACATAGCTTGTTAGTATAGAGTAGAACCTGAAATCCAGGTTTCCAGATCCCAGGCCAACATTCTTTCCGCTTTATCCAGAAGGGAAACTGTTACTGTAAAGGATGAATGAATGCTGTTTGCAACAAGTTGGATGGAACTGGAGACGGTTCTCCTAAGTGAAGTATCTCAAACGTCATGTGTACTCACTATTGAAGTGGAACTAACTGATGAACACACATGTGCACAGAGGGAAGTAAATCTCAGAGGACATGGAGCAGGGAGAAGGGAGGCGCAAAAACCTACCTAATGAGTACAATGAAGTTTGGGCAATGGTCACAACCATGACTCAAGCATTACAGAGGTGATCCATGTAACCACAAATATTTGTACCACCTTAACATTTGAAATTAAAAAAAAAATTAGTAAAAACTATGTTTATGAAATCTCCAAAGGTCATCAAATATTAAAAAAATAACTTTTCATTCTATTAGAATAGAGAAGTAGAGGATAATTGAGATCATGTCTGGAAGGGACCCAGAGTGCCTCTCTAGCACTCTGTAGCCCACAGTCATTACAACTCACAACTAATTATTTGTGCACAAGTAAATATTAAACAAATACATCCTGTGTATGCCCTGAAATAACACAAAGTTCCTTCATATTGTCATATAGAAGATTCTAATCACAGAGCGATGAGTTCACCAAGTCACTGCTGCTGAGGTTTTTCAGCCTCAGTATGTTAACTTTGGAACTTTTAGACTGTAATCTACAAATTGCATAATTGAACTGAAATTTATTAACCAATTTTATCAACTATTCTGTCTGGCTTTTTCTCCGAATATTGTTTAAAAGTGTCAGGAATAGTAAAATCCATGGGATTTAGTTTTACTATTATTAGTAGATCTCCTAAAGGCATACTGAAAATTGGCCCACATCCCTATATGTAGGTAGGTAATTATAAAGTCTGCTCTTACACTTGTAGAGGCAAATGACCAAATGGTATGTGCAAAAAGAGAAACTGTAGAAAACCTCACACACGCAAGATGTAACAGACTGGTCCATGATGAAGCAAGCCTCAAAAAGTAATTACTAAAAATAAACCAGGGAAGCAAACAACACAGTTGTTACGGAAATATGTTTGAATCACTAAAAGCAAATTAAAGATCCCTCCCATTTGCCAAACATTCTTACTGAGACTCCACCACACGGTACAAGCCCGTACAAATCAACATCATAAGATGATATATGAAGGCAGCACCAGGGTAGACCTCCCAGCCAGGGGAAAACACTGAGTAACAGTACAGTCCCCACTGTAGTCGACTGTGAAGTTATTTACCTAAAGAATCTAGTCTTTTAATCCATTTCGAATTCATTCATTTCTTCAATAAATACGTATTAAGCATCTGTCAAACAGGGTTACCAGGATTTCAAAGACAAATGATGTCTTTTATACATTACCTAGCTTAGAACTTAAAAAAGAAAGTTTGGATCAAGTTTGATTTTAAAGCCATGGGTAGATAAGGAAATGAAAATAAAAACATCCATGTTTAGCTGGCGTAGACGCCACAGAATCGGGCTGAAGGTATACTTGTACAGGGCTGATTCAGGAAGAAACAAACAAATAGGAAATATGAATATTGTTGTTCTAACAGATTCAATCTAAGTTTCAGGGGTTAAATAGGAAATACAAGCAGTAATTTCATCATGGCTGAGCAGGAAATATATGATTAAGGAAAGGCAGGCACCTGTCTAGAAGTGATGGAAAATCGGGAGATTAGGAGGGAGTGAACAGCACCCTAGTCAGTAATGGCAAATTGAGAGAATGGGAGGGAGTGAACAAACAACACCCTAAGTCTAAAGTCCACTGGGGCATCCATGGGGAAACCAGTCATGGCATCATCACAGATGAGCAACCCCCTGAATATGGACTTGGGCACCCCAGAAATAAGGTAGGTGTATTCCCACCCCATTCCTTACCCCAGTAGGTAGTACTGAGACAGACCAATATAGAAACATGCAACAGAGCAAGTGGGACAGGGCAAAATCTCAAATAGTATAGAATAACCAAAAGTTCTTGTTTTTTCTAGCTCTCTGAGAATCAAATGAATGAACACTGCCCGTCTGTTTAGCTCTGGAGAATTGAAGGACTGGCATGTGTTTGGTAATACAACTCACCACCTCTAGCTACAAATAAAAGATTCTGGATGGTTTCTTTACCTTTTAGGGCCTGAACTCCCAGCTGCCAGCTCCTGAATGATGATAGTCAATTATTTCTTAAAATAATCTCACAAAAGGAATGAGACCAGCTCGCTCACTGGTCTCTGAGCGTTATCTGTTTGCATGTTTCTGCAGTTCCTCTGCCTGGGGCAGCATGGTACATCACACAGGGGTGCAAACGCAAGTTGGACACCCTGGGTCAGATTTGAGACCAACTGAATCTGTGTGATCATAGAAGAGTTAATATTGCTAAAGCCTCAATGTTCTCCTCTGTAAAAGGGGAGAGTTAGTAGAAAACCACAGGGACTGCTGTGATGTTTAAGAAAGGTTGCCACACGTTAACTTTGGCCATGATTGGCATACAGTATCCTCAGCAATAGTGAATGTGGTGCCAGTGGCCATCTCTGGCCCGAAGACAAAGCATAGTAACTCAGTGTGGCATTTTTAATATTTTATTGTCGTTCTCTCTGGGCTTTTTCTTAAATGCATTCACATAATTGGCTTATATGTACTATTTAGCAGATGGCCCCCAGACTGTCTCCCTTTCGCCTGCACAAGCACTGATATCTAGGATTATGTGTCTGTATTCTTCATGAGTTAGGCACTGAGTAAGCCAGTTCCTGTTTCAGCACTTCATTGGATGTCCAAGGACGGCAGACCTCATGACTGACTCCTCACCACCAACATCATCCAGTAGGGACTTGGACAGTGTGTTCCGCAGGCACTGTCCTGCGCAGCCCGGCTAGGGGCAAAGTGGAGCAGCAAGTAGGGAAAATGACTCTGAGAATGGTTCCAAGGGCAGTGAAGGCTTCTAGACTCAGGGCACCCTGCAGGTTGTGGAGCTGGTTTCCTTTTACACCTGAACAGACTATTTCTGTGCCCACAGAAAACAAATTCCTATGAGGCACCATGGTGATTTCTTGAAGCATGCTCAGAATGCACACAGTACCTTCAGTGTACACTAATTATTTAGGTCTTCAAATTATCAGGCCAAACATAGCTGTCAAAGTAAAAATAAAAGAGTCTTTTCAAGTGAGAAAAAAACAATAATAAGAAGACAACCTCGTGGGTACCTTTTTATCAGAAACTTTCATCTTTTCAGCCCTGAGCCTCAAAATAATATGATTTCAAAATAATACATAAAATTTAAAAATAAAAATAAAATGATTAAAAATAAAAATCCCAGGACCATTATTATAGCTTGAATTGTTGGTGCTTAAAATACAGAATCAGAAGCTGTCAAATCCTTAGTCCTTCTAAAGCAAGACTAGGTAGCATTATAGAAATATGCTAAAATTGGCACAGCGTCCCTCCCTGAAGGCATTCTCTTCAGTCCCTCCTGGCAGAGATCATAAGGACTGTACGATGGTTTGTGAATCTATCCTATCTCTTTCACCCACCATAGGCTATTGTACCTTCTTATTTCTAGACCTAATGATCCTAGGAATTGTTATGAAGAAAATCATGCCCAAAGAGAACTAATATGAAGCAAATACTTTACAAATATGCACCTTTTAAGATTTGCCAGGGTCAAAAATAAAAATAAAAAATAAAAAAGAATTGTCAGCGTCAGGCAGCACCTGTACTCAGTGGTTAGGGGGCTGGCCTCATATACTGAGGCTGGCGGGTTCAAACCCGGCCCAGGCCTGCTTAACAACAATGACAACTGGAACAAAAAGTAGCCAGGCATTGTGGAAGGTGCTTGTAGTCCCAGCTACTCGGGAGGCTGAGGCAAAAGAATTGCTTAAGCCCAAGAGTTTGAGGTTGCTGTGAGCTGTGATGCCATGGCACTCTACTGAGGGCGACATAATGAGACTCTGTCTTAAAAAAGAAAAAAAAAAAAAAAGAATTGTCAGGGTCAGAATTAAAGCACACATGTGTCTACTAAAACATACTCCAATATTAGCAATGTATGTTTGCTGTTACAATAAAGCAAATGCTCTTATGAGGCAAAAACTAATTGAAGTGTGTGGGTCCTCATGGAGACATGTTTTCCTCCAGCTACTGCTCCTCTAAAATACATATGCCAAATGTCTGTGTGCTCTTTCATTAATAGCACTGTGAATCTAAGTTTCTGAACAGTCTTATGATATGTTGATGAGATCACCATTTGCATTTTATCTGTGGATAACCAAAGACCAAGGAGAACACGCAGTTATTTGGGTAAGACAATCAGCTGATGTGGAAAAAGCGAAACTATTCTTCAGACCAGCTGGGAACGCTTATTAAAACAAGCTGACAGGAGGAAGCCAACCTCACCATGCTGGCAATTGTCAAAACGTGCAGCACGTAAAAATCACCTAGGAATCTTTTAAAAACTACAAATTCCTGGGACCCCCCCTCCTTCTTTTTTTTTTTATTGTTAAATCATAGTGTACATTAGTGCAATCAAGGGGTTCAATGTGCGGGTTTCATATACAATCTGAAATATTCTCATCAAACTGTTCAAAATAGCCTTCATGGCATTTTCTTAGTTACTGTATGTAGGCATTTGTATTCTGCATCTAGTCAGTTTCGCCTGTACCCATTCTAAGATGCACCGTAGGTGTGGCCCCACTCCATTACCCTCTCTCCACCAAAACCTCCCCCCTCCCTTCCCCTTCCTTGGCCCTTTCCCCATAGTCTTGTGCTATAGTTGGGTTATAGCCTTCATGTGAAAGCTATAATTTAGCTTCATAGTAGAGCTGAGTACATTGGATACTTTTTCTTCCATTCCTGAGATACTTTGCTAAGAAGAGTATATTCTGGCTCCATCCATGTAAACATGAAAGAGGTAAAGTCTCCATCTTTCTTTAAGGCTGCATAATATTCAATGGTAAACATGTACCACATTTGCTAGTCCATTCGTGATATCCCCTCCTTCTTGAGATTCTGATTTAAGAGCCTGAGGAGGAAGACCCAACAATTTGCATTTATAACAAGCCCTTCAGGAATATGATGAAAGAGTCAGAAATAGGGCCTTCAGGCAAGGAGCAATGAAAGTGAGTTGTTTAGACAAAAGAATTAGGATTTCATTTTGTCAAAGTACTATATATGTAGATTACAGAACATAGATGACATATATGAAATATTAAATAATTATTAACAATTATCTACTTAACTCCCGTTAGAGATATTTCATCTGGAAGAATCATAAGAATAAAATATCAGGAGTTCTTTTTGAATTTTTTAAGAGCAGGGTGCTCTAGAAACAGGGAAGACAAGCAAACTGCCTGGAAATTTTTATCACCTGATTCTGCTATTATTTTGTGAAAGGAAAAGGCATCTTTCTACGGACTCCTGATGTTACTGTAAAGCTGCTCCCATGTGTTGGCCACATGACCCCAGCATGACCCCGCTTCCTGCTCTTGCTCATTATCATTTATGCCTGTGAACAGCTGAATGAGGTGCAAATGAGTCAATGTCAAATTAACTCTGAAGAAACTGGATTTCTTTTACCTAAAAGCCACATAGGGGATAAAGGTGGCTTTAAGTATACTCTTGCTGCTCTTAAACCCAGGATGAGAGAGATCCAGAATCCAAAATCCCCTATCTCTGCTTCCAGGAAACACATATAGCACTATGCATCTTACAAACTCCCACTGTAATAATACCTTCAGGGTGAGTAAGCTTCATTTCATTGTGTGATGACCACTGTGCAGGAATAAATGATGATAACTTTACAGAGGGCATAAAAATACATTACTTTTCCTCTGACTTCCATACAGAAAATTTTGTAAAAATTATATTCGTTTCTGAAGCTTCTGGTTAGCAGATGGGTTCTTGACCTTGGCACCATGGATGTTCTGGGTCAGATAATTACTGTGTAGTTGTCCTGTGCACTGTAGGATGGTTAGCAGCATTGCTAACAGTGTCTATCCACGGGATGACAGAAGCATCCCATTCTCCTCAAAAATGTCTCCAGACATTGCCCAGGAGGTTAAAATTATACCTGGTTAAGAACCTTGGTACTGGAGTAATTGTCTAGGGTGGCAATCACATAACCTGCTTTTAATTGATATTCAACATAGACTGAAATTTACCTCTTCATGGAATGCCCTAATCAGCACCATATCCAACTTTCTTTCCCAGCCCTGTTGTTTAAACATAGCAATAAACTGGTGAAGATGGACAAGCAAGCTTTTAGTAGCAATCATGAGCTGGGTATACACAACCAGGAGAAAAACCACTGGAGATCATAATCCACCATAGAAACCCCAAAGCAAGAAACCCTGGCATGGAGGCAGCCTGGGATCCATAACTCATCTCCAACCAAGCCACAGATGTCACCAGGGCCCACGGGTCTGCGCTACCTGCTCCTCATTCAGACAGATCGACTTACTTATTCAGATCTGAATGCACATAAAAGTATGATGTAAGCAATGTTTGTTTTGATTGTCACCTTGGTGACCTGATGTCCTCAAGTCACGGGTTTTGGAGTCACACTGACAATTCAGATCCTAGCTATGTCATTAACTGAACCTATGATCTTTGACAAATTAACCATTTCAAGTCTCAGTTCCCTTGTCTAAAGGTGAGAGTACTAAACTCAACTCCAGACAGCATGGTGACAATCAAATAAATTATTAATGTATGTAAAACACAGGCACAACATAAGCACTCAATGAATCCTGATTATTTGTCTTTGTTACTATAGTAAGACCAGCATTATTAAAATCGTCATTATTATTATACTCACTGCAATGCCAGTGAGTTCAGGAATTCCAAGCCAAGGACCACTGCTTTAGCCCATTGCTCCTTTTTAATTTAATATCTAAGAAATATCTGCTAATTCAACTTCAGTGAGTTATCTCATGGTAAAAGTTGTCATCTTGGCGGTGCATCTTACAAGGGTATATGTGAAACTTGGTAAACGGTCTGTGAAGCTAGTGAATGATGCCCCATGATTATATCAATGTACACAGCTATGATTTAATAAAATAAAAAAAAAGTTATCATCTTGGTCACTAACCCAAGCACCACCCCAGTTTTATAAATATCTTTAGGAGAGTGGCCTTCATGACTTGACCTAAAGCCATATCTTAATGATGGAAATTTCAGACATCAGAGAATATTTGAGGCCCCAGAATTTGGGAGTTTGGAGGATTACCAGTTTAATTTTATTCACACTACCTTGTCAGATGCCACCTATGAATGAGTAGAATCAGCTCTACCAGTACCTCCGACTTCAATTAGTGCTGGGGAGAGGGGGTAAAGACAGACTGGCACAGAGAATTTGGGTAGTGATAATATATGATTGGGAACTTCCAGTTTTATCCTTTCACTCTTGATGATTTGCCACACTTCCCAAAGCCCAGAAAAACCATATCCCTCTTCACTCTCTAGAGAAATTGTACACATTCTTCAAAGATCAATTCAAAAGTTGTTTTCTGTGAAGACTCTCCTGATAACCTCAAATTGAGGGCAACAACTCAATAGAACTTGAGATATGGAGAAAACTTCTCCACATTTTTAAGGTTTAAAAAAAATCCCATGTTTTAAAAGCACAAAGAGCTTTTAGTAGGAAAAAGGACAGACTGATTTCAGCTATGGGCATTGTACTTGGAATTGTAAGTCTTTTTTAAAACAAGGTCTCCTATCTACACTAGAATCTAAGAAGTTAAGATAGAAGCTCTGTTTTCCTGAGAATTGTCTATCCTTAGCATCTATAACAGTGCATGAAGCATGGTTGATAGTAAATACCAGTTGAGTGAAGGGACCCAGAAAAGTTTAGTGGCATTATTTGCTGCTGCTTGTCAATGTCAGCCTATTTGTTCCACTTGAATTTCCATCAATATCTGCCAGGCACATTGATCATGTTAAAGATTTTTAGGAATAGTTTTCAAGAAATGATGTATTATTGAATTCTGTTATCTTTTTGCCATCTTATTATTATTCATTCCAACACAAGAGTTGTAAAATGTAGAAGTAGACTAATAAAAATCAACATAACTACTGTTAATAAACTAAACAATTTGGTGTACATTCTCTTGTTTTATCCTCAGAGAAACTATAATATAATTATTCCCAGTGTACAGAAAGTGAAGGGCCGTGACTCTCCTTTGCCCAGCAGGTGTCACGGTTCTTCCCACCAATCCCACATCTTTCTCACTTTATCACTAAATTCACTAGAATAGCCAGTAGGTAATCTCTCAAATCCATCCATACTCATCAGAACTCTATTAAAAAGAAACTATAGAAAACAATGAGTTGGCTCTTTCCACTGGTTAGTTTTTCACAAATCTATTCAATCCTCTTAACAATAGCATCTTTTGCCATAGTCTTCTCCTAAGTCAATGCCACACTTTTCCCAAACACTTGAGATTTTAAAAATCTTTGCTATTCACTATCATTTAATATCCCAAATAAAGAAACAAACAAAAAAGGAGGTTTGGGAACACATTTATAGTGGATTTTAATTTCCTGTTCACCCTTGTAATTATGATTTTCCTTATTTTGCTTATGAAAACTTAACAAGTGTGTGAAATATATTTTCTGCCCTGTGACTCTTCTCATCTTCTTAGAAGAACAAGCAATTGTATATAAAACAATGGTGTTCACAGCTAATTTCTCTACTGAATGACTTTCTTAGATTACTTTGATACTTACACACAGTCATGACACACATGCACAGGTATCGGTGAGACAGAAGGAGAACATGCAGCTCAAATTCCTGAGTTTTGCTGCCAGTACTGATACTGGGGTTTAAGGTAAATTAAAATGCTGAAGAATGCTTTAGGGGGCTGGGGAGGTAGCTCACATCTGTAACCTTAGCACTCTGGGAGGTCGAGGCAGGTGGATTGCTTGAGCTCAGGAGTTCGAGACCAGCCTGAGCAAGAGTGAGACCCCAACTCTAAAAAAAAAAAAAAAAAAAAACAGCCAGGCGTTGTGTCAGTGCCTGAAGGCCCAGCTACTCAGGAAGCTGAGGCAAGAGGGTTGCTTGAGCCCAAGAGTTTGAGGTTGGTGTGAGTTATGACACCACAGCACTCTATCAAAGGTAACCAAATGAGACTCTGCTAAAAAAAAAAAAAAGAAAGAAAAAACAATGAAAGAATGTTTTTGATGTTCACTTCCAAACATACTGCATTTATTTTTCTTAATTTTAAGGATAATATGTGCTCATTGTAAAGAAAAAGGTTATAATAATAATTAAATAACATAAAAGTAATTTTCTTTATAACTTCTTCGGTATCACATCCAGCCTTGAGCCATCTCCCTCCACAGTGGTAACCATTTCAATTGCATGTGTGTTTGTGTGTGTGTGTTTCTAGGAAGAGAAAAAAAAAATAGCTGATGTAGACAGAGCTTAAGAAACATGTCTTTTTCATTTGATTTTCTCTGCTTACCAATATACATGTATCTTAAACCACTTTCCTACCATTAAACACAGATCAACCTCATGCTTTTGAATTAAGTTCATAATGTTTCATAGGCTGTTTACACTGTAATTTGCTTAAACGTGCCTCTGTTGATAGACATTTGACAGACATATTGACATGTGTCTTAATTTGTATTATATAAAATCCCACAGAGAGCATTTTCATGTTTATATCTTTGTGTTCCTTTGGGTATTATTACCAGAGGAAGCTTTGCAAGCCGAGTCTGTCCATTTCCCTCACAAGCCTGGATGTTATGAACTGGCTTGGCTTGGCTTCCCCTGAAAGCAAGTCCTAAGACAAAAATGGGAATGCCGTGCAGATGACCACTAACTTAATATGGTTTCACTTATGATTTTTCAACCTCACAATGGTGCAGAGGCTGTTGACATTGGTAAGAAAACAGGACGGCACTCTGGCAAGGCTGGGAAGCAGCAATGAGCAGCTCCCAGTTGGCCATATGGTCAGGAGAGTAAATAGCCAATACTCCATGTTGTCAGATGATTGGCCCAAGTGTAGGCTAATGTAAGCTTTCTAAAGCACATTTAAGGTAGGAGAGACTAAACTATGATGTTCAGTTAGACATATTAACTGCATTTTCACCTTATGGTATTTCTTCTTTTTGGGGGAGTCTCTGGTAGATTGCAGTGGTATCGTCCTAACTCACTGCAACCTCCAACTCCTGGGTTCGAGACATTGTTCTGCCTCAGCCTTTTGAGTAGCTGGGAACTACAGGCACCCACCACTACACCGAGCTAATTTTTTCTATTTTTGGTAGAGATGGGTTTCACTGTTGCTCAGATTGCTCTTAAACTTCTGAGCTCACTGCTTTAGCTTCCCAGAGTGCTAGAATTACGGGTCTGAGCCACCATACCTGGCCAACTTATGGTATTTTCAATTTAGGATGGTTCATCAAGACATGGCCCCATCATGAGTCAAAGAGCATGTGTAGTGTTTTTAGAAGTTAATCCTGGGAATCACCGTGAGGCAGAAGGAAAGTGAGGCTAGAACGAGGAAAACTAATGAAGATTACTCTGACTTTCCAGTAACCTCTATTTGTAGGGCAGTCAATTACCCAGGTTTCCATGGACTGAGGGGGTCCCAAGACACAAAATGTTCAATACTAAAACCAGGACAGTTCCTGGAAATCTGGGATAAATTGCTCACCCTACTTTATGGGCAACTGAATCTCAACCATTCTAATGACATCCAGAGAGGCCACAGAAAACGTAACTAAGAATTGTTCCAAGGAGTTGAGCTATTTATTCACCAACACTTGGCACTCCCAGGCACTGTCTTTCAATCACTCTCCATCTGACATGTGCAGGGACAGGGCATGCCCCTTTGTCCACAGAAAGCCCTCTGAAAGAAAGACATTAGCCAACAAATGATTATTTTCCCCAAATCAGATTCACGAAAGGATGCTATCTCAATGTTGTTTCCATTTAAATTTTCTAATTACTGGAAATTAGGATTTAACTTCATATTTGCACCCATTTTTGAGACTCAAGTTTTCAAGCATTTAAAGACAGGTTTAGGGTAGGTTATTTTTTTTGGCTTGGGACAACTGACTTCCATAATATTAAAAAAAAAAATTCCCTCAACTTACCTAAAAGATGTGTGTAAGTTTACTATTTCCCCAGTAAGATGGGGGGAACACAGAATACCTCTCCATGTAAACCAAAAGTGAGAATTGAAGATCTTAGAATCCCCAGAGCTATAATCCTTGTTACGTTTTTCTTTACCTTTTTTTAATTGTGCATATTTATGGAGAATAGAGGGATATTTCAATATATACAATTCAGGATAATTACATATCTGCTTCCTTAAACACTTAACCATTTATTTGTGCAAGAAACATATCAAATCCTCTCTTCCAGTTATTTTGAAATGTACAATACATTATTGCTGGTTATAATCACCGTGTAGTGCCAAACAGCAGAACTGGACTTCTAGAATTTTGCACATCATGACTTTCAGGTCCCCACCGAGTTGATCTGTGGCTGTGACTCATACGTGTCTCTCATCCAAGGCTCTTCTCACAATGCATTTCCTCCCCGGCACATTTTCAGATGACTCCTCATTCCCCGTAAGCCTTGAGCTCCTGCAGGTATGCGCTGCCTCGTTTTATTTCCGCGTGAGCATTGCTGTTCATTTCTATTTCCTTCAAGCCTTACTCACTGCTGCCTGTTTTGTACTGAATTCTGGCTCTCCAGTGGGGAAAGCAGAGATGTTTCATGGAACTCTCACAACCATCATTATTGTAACCTAACACTCAAATCCCTTGTGTACCTTAATACGACTTAGCTCAAAAGCTACAGGCTGGGATACTCACTGTATCATATCATGATAAGAACATTCAGAAGATAACATAATCATAAATTTATACTTTAGATTCTATCACTTTGTTGATTAAGCTCTTAAACAGTTCTCCAACTCCCTAAAGCTTATTATTATCCATCCTACCTAGTTTTACCCATTCCGTTTCTCAACACATATGTGACAACCTTGTAAAAACCCTTCTTCAGTCCTGAGTATAAACTGACAGTACCTTAGAACTACTGAGCAGGAAGCAGACTATATAGTTTCTGTCTCAAAAATTAATTGCGAAGGCTTTTTCTGCTAACTTTTGATCTCAGAATTTGTCTCTATTTCAAAGAGTAAACTAACTCTCATTTTACAAAGACAGCGACTAAGATCCAAAGACATTAAGTGACTTGCCTGAGGTCCCGCAACTCAAGGCCAAGGACAAAGCTCCTCCTGCTAAACTACTTCTTTCATCGGCATTTTCCATCTTGTCCTGGCTTCTCTGAAAATCAAAGAACATGTCAGACAGCCTTCTCCTCCTCCATCCCCTGCCTCAGACCCCTGTGCTCCAGAATCGTCCCCGACCACCACCTCGCCTCCCCCTTCAGTCCCTTCTTCTCAGAGAAGTGAAGATCCTACGGAGCATCGCAGTGGCACAGGCGTGGCATGAAGGCAGCTTCTTCGGACATTCCATCCTCCTCCTGCCCTGTCTGGGTAGTTGCTGACATCTTTGTGAAGCAGGTTTCTGTCTGCACAACCCCAATTCGAGCACCCTGAGTGGATACATCATCTTTATACCATCCTTTACATTCCCCATCATGCTTAAAAATGCTCATCACAAAGCGTATAGTAGATATTCCACAATTAATTAATGAGGATGGTAATGATAACTCTTTTGTGGGAAGAATCTATTTTTTAATTGTGTTGTGAGAAAAATATACAAGCACATACATATAGAAGATACTGTATATTATACATATAAACATGCGTGTGCCTGATATATATAAATATCTATGTCCTATATACACATATAACTGCAGTTTGTTATTCTTAAGAATAAAATTAATCATATTTAGTATTGAAACAGGTAAGAGATGATGACTTGCAAACTGAGTGCTGCCTATACGGAGACAAGAGCAGATTCCACTAGCATATCTATTTGCAATAAGGTAGGGAGTTGTTTTCTGTTTTTGTTTTTGTGTTTGTGTTTTTTAGAGCAAATAAATTACTTTATAGACCTGAAGGGATGAATTTAGGTATAGAAAGCTGACATTTTAGTAGACCTCTAATGTGAAATGTCTTTTTTCAATATACTTCCACAGAGAAGGTGACAACCCAGAACCTAAAGTCAAATTCTGTAACATTTTAGCAACTGAAGAAACTCAAAGGTGAATTTCTGTTCTGCGGTTGAGGGTCAGGGGAGAGGTAGGCAGAGAAGAGTATTTGTACTGCTCAGGGAACATAGGGCTGGGGAAAGGTAACTCAATATGTATAATTTTTCCACAGTTTTATTAGAAGTTTAAAATTCAGTCTAAATTTCTGCTTTAAGGAATATAGATTTTTTAAAGTGAGCAGTGAAGAAAGGTTAAATAGGATTTATGTTCAATAAGTCAAAAACAATGAAGAAATTTTAACTAAACAAAAAGAGGAGGATTTTGCTGATCTTCCAGTATTTAAAGGCAAGCAATGGTTTCTCATATCTACCGGATGGACAGGTGTGAATGGCAGTCGGGTGTTTGGAGTTTTATAGGCAAGGAGAAGCCATTTTAAGAAAAGAGAACATATTGCTAAGTAGAGGAAAAACTACAAATGCCCCAAACTGGGACCTATGAAAGCAAGGAGTTTGAGCTGCCTTTTGGTAGCCTGGTACCAAAAAAATACACGTTTGCATGTGTGAATATGCATGAAAGTCCCAAAGTTTAAAATCTTAGCTTGGATTTGAAAACCAAGTCTTTTACTACATTGAGGAATAGTTAATAGTAAAAGCTCAATACCTCCGACGTCCCTGAGTGGGTGGCCTCTGGGGAGAACTGCTCCTTGGCAGTATTTTGAGAGAAACTCACTCACCACGTCTGAAGTCATCAGAGGGTCTGTCAATCAGAGGCAAGGCATTTGGGCCTTTCAGGCTTAAAATCATCAGTTTGAAAACAGCCAACACATTCTATGCCCAACTACAAAACATATATGTTACTTATAAAACCACAGAAAGATACCAATACAAGACACTAAACACGGAGATCCATGTCATGAGGCAAAGAGCTGAAAAGAATAAGAAGGCTGGGAACTGTCACAGAAACTATTGCTTTGGTATTAGAAAAAGAGCAAAACAGAAAAGTTCTGATTTGCAAATGCTGGGAAACATGTACACATAGTTAATAAGGCAGTATAAAGTGGAATTGGTATGGTTCAGCACATATGCAGTATTCTTTATGTAACGTATACTAGAAAAAGCAATTTTCTGGGACAAAATCTACCCTTTCTCTGCAAGGGAGATTTCACAAGAGGCAGCAACATGAGACATTGTATTTTGCTTCAAATTTCTTTTGGAAGTTGGTGGACAATAAAGCATAATTTTTTTAATAATACAAAAGTGTAGCACCATAGCAAGGAAAAGTATTTAATTCTGTCTTAGTACCTGGACTTGAAAAAGAACAGTAACCATTTAAATAGAATTTGTCCTTCCCCAGCACTAGATATCACATTCAAAAGGCCAAAAAAGCTATAATGGCCTTAGACCCTAAAAGAAGCTAGTAGGGTGGGGCAGCACCTGTGGTTCAGTGAGTAAGGCGCCAGCCCCATATATGGAGGGTGGCAGGTTCAAACCTGGCCAAGGCAAAACTGCAACAAAAAATAGCCGGGCGTCGTGGCGGACACCTATAGTCCCAGCTACTCAGGAAGCTGAAGCAAGAGAATAGCCTAAGCCCAGGAGTTGAAGGTTGCTGTGAGCTGTGACACCACAGCACTCTACCAAGGGTGACAAAGTGAGACTCTGTCTCTAAAAAAAAAAAAAGAAGAAGAAGCTAAAAGACTGGCCATAAGCAGTCTGGACAATGTTGATGTTTTTAGGTCAGGTTGATTATAAGTTACTCCTTGTATTTTATAATTAACTGTCACACATGGCCGACAGGTCAGACCTCGGATAGACATTTCCATAAGTAAATTAGCAAAAATTTAAATTTTTCATCTTTCTACTCCAAGTTAAGGTTCTGTCCAGATTATCCACTTGTGATTCAAAGAGATGCTGTCCTAAAATACGACAGGAAATTACACCAATGGAAGGTCCACCTTAGAATCTTGTCCTTTGAGTCTTCAGGAATCACTTCAAACACAGTCAGGCCTAGTGTGTAGGGACCTTGTTGCCAACAGCAGATAGCAAAGTTCTGCAGGACTGGGCCCCAAATTAGTGCCAAGGTGATGAGTTGGGATGATGGGGTGCCACAAGAAGCTGAAAGAGAATTGGGCCAAAATGGGCCATATCTTTGTTTGACATTTCAAGAGAATCAAGAGCAATATTTGCCTATTTAGAGGACTGAGATCTAAAAACCACCCTGTCAATGACCCTTGAAGAACCAGGAGTAGTTTGGATAAAATGCCTAGTTATTAGCCCTCAAACTACTTACACCTTAGGGAAGAAATAATAACTCCTCAGAGCCCATGTAACTTTAATTGTTTCTTTTTGAGGCAATCTGTGGCCCCTGTCCTGGTGGAAACTTTTTTTTTTTAATTGTGTAGTATGCAACCATGTCAAACTAGGAAATGCTGCATGTGCTAAAATAAGTCAGAGATGGCTCGCCAGATTAGGAAAAAAATATCGTGGGTGGGCAACCAGATATAGATTTAGCAAGAAAGGATGTTGGAGGGGATTTCCAAAGTTTCCTAACTGAAGGACAGTGGTAGTGATTATGAATAATTCAGTAGTGAGTTAGTGAAACCTACCAACTGTAGGAACCATATTTTTGAAGAAAAAGGCAGCTTAAGAACTATGAAAAGCAAATGTCAAGATAGGACCTTGTAACTCTCAACTCTGCCATGAAAAAGGAAAAGGTAAAAGGTGCTTCTTAAAGAACTCCCCTTCCTGTAAGGTTTCGAGGTCTCTGAAGAAAAGTTACTAATGGTTTATCTCTCCGCTACATTAAAAAACATTTTTCAAAAGTTTGTATTATCTCTGTTTATGGTGTCCGATAATAATGGAGCCAAGTTCATTTGCAGACAATGAAAGGACTCTACGCAAAGTTGAGATCAGACAAGCCACAAAAAGTACAGACTCAACTCCATGTTCAAAGTTTGCAAAACACACACACACCCCACCATGACCAGCACAGATAGAAACCGCAGACCAGTTATCCTGTTCTGGCCTCAATTTTGAGTAACTGCTTCACCAGGAAGAGTCCTGTCTCTTATGACATTTGTACCACAGAAAAAAAGAAAAGAAAAAAGTATGAGCCTAATTTTATCAATAACACACACTCTTTGCTTTCTGTATGTGAAAATTTCCAGATCTGGTTGCCTACAAGAAAATTTACAACCGAGCCCCACAAACCCCATATAACTTTTTTAAAGAACGAGTAAGTACTGGGGTCTATCTCTAATGGTGCCACTCGGCTTAGGCATCTCAACGTTAGCCATAGCAGCTTCAGTGGGTAACAGCTCTGACCACCAAGGGAAATGCACAAGGACACTGCCAGCTGTCAGTCGTGGGAGAAGAAAACAAATCCTCCACGTGGGTCAGAGAAAAAGCAACTGCTTTCCAAGTTGTGGCCAAGAACTCCAAGAAAAGGAAATAAGGTTATAAAACCAGACCCAGGGCAACAAAAGGCTCTGGAATTCTCCTTCAGCTGATGAATTCACATATGGCTATATTTTGCTGATCTCACTGGCAATAAAAACATAGCAAAAGGATTGTCCTACCTAGTTGATGAAGAAATATAATAACAGTGTTTAGAATGCCTTCCATGCCCATACAGTTCTGATATATTGAAATAATATGTATAGCTTGTGTGTTTATCATATACATTCTTATTCTGTGTTATAAGCAACTGGATTTTCTCTCAAAAAATGTATAATACGAGCCAAGAAAATCCTCCAAAATTTCTTCTACTAAAGAAAATACTGCAATCACCCACCTCCTTATACAGTCATAGGAAGAAGGCATACTTTTGGATGGTTGTACATCTCTGGTTTCTAATCTTCAGGTCAGTGAATTAGCCTAAAAAAAATCATCATTAGCAAAATAAACCTTATTTTTTAATAGGAAAAAAAGAACAGCATCCTAGCAATACTCCAAAGAATGGAAGATGGCAGAGAAGAGAAAAAACAGGCCGTGAGCTGACATTATCTTGGCTCATGTATCCTTCAGCAACCTCTTTCTATAAAGGGAGGGACAAAGGCTGATTTTTCTTTCCAATGAATAAAAAACAGAAACTAGTGTATCTTCCAGATTATATTATGTAATATGTCACTTGGTATAGTATATGGGAATATAGTTTAGGACTTCCCTCCTAGACAGCTGGAGTTCAGAGTGAGCCCACAGACTTCCTCTCCGCTCCTCTTTTAAGCATCTTAGGAGGCAGGGTGGACTGTTTGTTTAGGGAAGAAGCACTTTCTGAAAATGGTCCCGGGTGTACTTTGGCTATTCCTTTATAACTCTGCCCAGCTTGAGCTGGTCTTCTCCTTGGTTAGACAAGTACAGTTTGAAATCCCAGAGATGAAAACATAAAACCAGTTTACGACAGATAATGTGTTAGGAGCATTGAGGGAGATGCTTCTTCTTAGCTGGAATAAATGAAGTTAAAAATCAACCTAGAAGCAGCCTATGGCAGATAAAAGGTGACCAGAAATTCTTTTCCTTTTGAGAGGTGAATTCTATTTCCCTTCCCCTAAAATCTAAGCTGATTGGTGATTGCTTTGATAAATATAGTGTGGTAGAAATGACATTCTGGCATCTCTGGGCCTTAATTCTAGGAGAATTGGAAGTTTCCATGTTAGTCTCTTGGAGCTTTGAGCTACCATGTTAGAAGTCTGGCTGCCTTCCTGCAGAAAGCATATGGTGAGGCCACGAGCCTACATGGAGAGGGGAAGGGCCTAGCTTAGTCTCCTCTTCCAGCCATCCCTACCAAGGCAGAAGGCATGTAACTCACCAGAGCAGCCTAAAGACATGCTGAATACCACTAAGTAACTCCTATGGATACTATGTGGTACACAAGAATCACCCAGCTAAGCCCTGCCTGAATTCCTGACCAACAAAAGTATATCATATAATAAAAGTAATATTATTTTAGGCTTGGTGCCCATAGCACAGTGATTATGGTGCCAACCACATGCACCAAGGCTGGTGGGTTCAAACCTGGCCCCAGGCCACTTAAACAACAATGACAACTGCAACCAAAATATAGCCAGGTGTTGTGGCAGGCACCTATAGTCCCAGCTACTTGGGAGACTGAGGCAAGAGAATCACTTAAGCCCAAGAGTTTGAGGTTGCTGTGAGCTGTGACGCTATAGCACTCTACTGAGGGTGATATAATGAGACTCTGTCTCAAAAAAAAGAAGTATTACTACTTTAAATCACCAGTTGTAGTTTGCACCCAATAATATATAATCATTAACAGCCTCTGAGAAAATATGTAATTTTAAAAACAAAATCCCCCATTATGAAAAACTTGACACATTCCAAATTTTAGTGATTAGGTAAAAAATAGATTACAATCTAAGTATATGTGTTTCATGATATATATACAGGGAAGAGAAAAGTTAAAGAGAAAAGATATGAATCTCTTGTCTTTTAGCAAAGCTTCCCAAAGAAGATGTTACATGATAGATATCTAAAAGTTTTATGTAAGTTGGATCATTGTAAATCTTTGCAACAAGTATCTGTTGAGTAGCTACTATATGTCATTCATTGTGTTAACCACTAAAGTTATAATAATGATAATAAATATAATTTCTACCTGGGAAAATCTTACTTTCTGTTATGTCATCAGCTAACTAATAGGTAAATCTAAAAATTGGTTTAAATAAGGGGTTGGGGAGGAGAGATTAAAGATGGCGGCTGAGTAACAGCTTCCCTGCAACTGGGAACAGCGAGTCTGGGGAGACAAGACTCCAGGCATCTCTGGCCAGTGGGATCTGCTATAATCATCCCTTTGAGGATACAGGGAGCCAGCAAGGGACTTCTGGACCCCAAGAGGAGGACAAAAACAGTGGAAAACTGGCAAGTGGTTGCGTGTGTTCGATTGACCTAATCACACCGGCAACCGTAAGTACAAGCAGCAGTGAGACTGCAAACCGGAAAGGCCTTACCTGTGAACTGTTTCGGTGTTCTTGGACTTGGCACTCAGTTGAACTGCCTTGGGGAGAGCTTGAGCAGGAGTGTGGAGAATTTCGGGCATTGTCTGGGGCCCCAGACTGAGCCACTGAGCTGGGCGCAGGAAGCCATTGTGAAAGAACTGCACCAGTAACCTCTGCCCTCAGGGTCTCAGAGCAAGGATTGGGCAGGTCAAAGTAACCTACTGACTGAGCAGCCTAAAGGCAGGGACTGAGCTGCCTTACAGCCTTAATCCTTAGGAGCAGAGTGAGACGGTTTTGGCACACTGGAGCCTTGGGCTGCTGCCCTGGGTAGAGTGCCGTGACATCACAGCTCATAGCAACCTCAAACTCCTGGGCTTGGCGCTGCCCAGACCTCCATAAGAGCTGTGCAGGGACCCCCGACTGGAGACCCGCACCGACCAGGCCTCCACATTTCCTGACTAGGAACTGCAGGAGCCACGCAACCCTGCGTCCTCCTTCCTGTGTCCTCCCAGCTTCCACACTAGCCTGTTCATCTGGACAGGGACTCTGGTAGCTGCGTGCCCTTTGGAGCCCTCCCTACCTCTGTGCAGAGCTCTTCTCCTAGCCAGAGACTGCTGGAGCCTTGGGCTCTCTGTGCCAAAGTCACTGGGGGCCTGGCACTCCCAGAAACGTATGCACCACCCCCAGCCCTGTTGCTGGATCCAGGTGTGTCACAAACCGGAGCTGCTTCCACAACCAGAACTCCCTAGCTAGAGCAGCCCCAGAGGAACTACACAGGGTCACTCGCTACAAAGATCCAACAACAATAGAGTGATCCTGCTGGGGTCTAATCTTGGAGAGACACCTCCCCAACTCTGAGGACAGCCAGAGGCAAAGGTGAAAAACAATCATGAGGTGAAATCAACAGAAAAACTCTGGCAATATGAATAATCAGAGTAGATCAACTCCCCCAAGGATCAATGGGGCAGAAACAGCACAAGACCCCATGCACGAACAAATAGCTGAGATGTCAGAAATTGAATTCAGGATCTGGATAGCAAATAAGTTCAAATTAGAATTTCCAAAAGTTATCTCAAGAATTCAACGGATTCAAAGACTAAATGACCAAAGATTTCGACACATTGAGACAAGAAGTTGCATCCCTCAAAGATCTGAGAAACACAGTAGAATCCCTCAGTAACAGAATGGAACAAGCAGAAGAAAGGATTTCTGACATTGAAGACAAAGCTTTCGAACGCTCCCAAACCCTCAAAGAAGAAGAGAAATCGAGAGCAAAAACAGACCATTCGCTCAGAGAGCTCTCGGATAATTTGAAGAAAATCAATATTCATCTTATAGGTATCCCCGAAACTGACAAAGTGGCTTCACAAGGCACAGAGTCTCTTCTCCATGAGATTATGAAGGAGAACTTTCCAGACATGCCAAGAGATTCCGAAATTCAGATAGCAGACAGTTTCAGAACTCCAGCATGACTCAACCCAAATAAGACATCCCCCAGACACATCATAATCAACTTCACTAAAGTTAATATCAAGGAGAAAATTCTGAAAGCTGCCAGACGAAAGAAAACCATTACCGACAAGGGGAAGAATATCAGTATAACTGCAGATCTCTCTGCTGAAACCTTTCAAGCTAGAAGAGGATGGTCATCGACTTTTAATCTCCTAAAACAAAATAACTTTCAACCCAGGATGCTGTACCCAGCTAAACTGAGCTTCATTTATGATGGAGAAATTAAATAATCACATTCACATGTTGAAGAAATTTGCCACAACTAAACCAGCTCTCCAGGACATTCTTAGACCTATCCTCCAAAAAGACCAGTGTAATTCTCCACCACAAAAGTAAACCCACCCAAAAAATTTTTGATCAAATTCCAACTTCTACAGTCGCAAAAGGATTAAAACTGTCCACCGGTCTCTTGAAAGGCTTATCAATACTCTCAATTAATGTGAATGGTTTAAATTGTCCTCTAAAAAGGCATAGGTTGGCGGACTGGATACAAAAACTCAAGCCAGATATCTGCTGCATCCAAGAATCACATCTTACATTAAAAGACAGATATAGACTGAAGCTGAAGGGATGGTCATCTATATTCCAGGCAAATGGAAAGCAGAAAAAAGCAGGCGTTGCAATCCTGTTCACAGACGCAATAGCCTTTAAACCAACCAAAATAATTAAGGATAAGGATGGACACTTCATATTTGTTAAATGTAATACTCAATCTGATGAGATCTCAATTATTAATATTTATGCACCCAACCACAATGCACCTCAACTCTAACAGACATGAGCAACTCGATTTCCTCCACTTCCATAGTAGTTGGAGATTTTAACACCCCTTTAGCAGTCCTGGATAGATCCTCCAAAAAGAAGCTAAGCAAAGAAATTTTAGATTTAAACTCAACCATTCAATATCTGGACTTAACAGACATCTACAGAACATTTCATCCCAAAAAAACTGAATACACATTCTTCTCATCAGCCCACAGAACATACTCCAAAATCGACCACATCCTAGGCCACAAATATAACCTCAGAAAATTTAAAAAAATAGAAATTATTCCTTGCATCTTCTCAGACCGTCATGGAATAAAAGTTGAACTCATTAACAACAGGAACCTGCATACCCATACAAAAACATGGAAGCTAAACAACCTTATGCTGAAGGATACATGGATTATAGACGAGATTAAGAAGGAAATCACCATATTTTTGGAACAAAACAACAATCAAGACGCGAACTACCAGAACGTCTGGGATACTGCAAAGGCAGTCCTAAGAGGGAAATTTATAGCACTGCAAGCCCTCCTCAAGAAAACAGAAAGAGAGGAAGTGAATAACTTAATGAAACATCTCAAGCAACTGGAGAAAGAAGAACACTTCAACCCCAAACGCAGCAGAAGAAAAGAAATAACCAAAATCAGAGCAGAATTAAATGAAATTGAAAACAAAAGAATTACACAACAGATCAATATATCCAAAAGCTGGTTTTTTGAAAAGATCAATAAAATAGATAACCCTTTGGCCAACCTAACCAGGAAAAAAAGAGTAAAATCTCTAATTTCATCAATCAGAAATGGTAATGATGAAATAACAACAGACCGTTCAGAAATTCAAAAAATCCTTAACGAATACTACAAGAAACTCTACTCTCGCAAATATGAAAATCTGAAAGAAATTGACCAATAGTGGAAGCACGCCACCTTCCAAGACTTAGCCAGAACGAAGTGGAAATGTTGAACAGGCCTATATCAAGTTCTGAAATAGCATCAACTGTACAAAATCTCCCTAAAAAGAAAAGCCCAGGACCAGATGGCTTTACGTCAGAATTCTACCAAACATTTTAGGAAGAACTAGTACCTATACTACTAACCCTATTCGAAAATATAGAAAAAGAAGGAATATTAGCCAGCACATTCTATGAAGCAAACATCACCTTGAGCCCCAAACCAGGGACAGACCCAACAAGAAAAGAAATTATAGACCAATATCACTAATGAATATTGATGCTAAAATACTCAATAAGATCCTAACAAACAGAATCCAACAACACATCAAAAAAATTATACACCATGACCAAGTCGGATTTATCCCAGGGTTTCAAGGCTGGTTCAATATATGTAAATCTATAAATGTAATTCAACACATAAACAAACTTAAAAATAAAGACCATATGATTCTTTCAATTGATGCAGAAAAAGCTTTTGGTAATATCCAGCATCCCTTCATGATCAGAATGCTTAAGAAAATTGGTATAGAAGGAACATTTCTTAAACTAATAGAGGCCATCTACAGCAAACCCACAGCCAATATCATATTGAATGGAGTTAAATCATTTCCACTTAGATCAGGAACCAGGCAAGGTTGCCCATTGTCTCCATTGCTCTTTAACATTGTAATGGAAGTTTTAGCCATTGCAATTAGGGAAGAAAAGGCGATCAAGGGTATCCACATAGGGTCAGAAGACATCAAACTTTCACTCTTCACAGATGATATCATTGTATATCTGGAAAACACTAGGGATTCTACTACAAAACTTTTAGAAGTGATCAAGGAATATAGCAACTCTCAGGCTACAAAATTAACACCCATAAATCTGTAGCCTTTATCTATACCAACAATAACCAAGTCGAACAGTCAAGGGCTCTATCCATTTCACAGTAGTGCCAAAGAAGATGAAATATTTGGGAGTATACCTAACAAAGGACGTGAAAGATCTCTACAAAAAGAACTATGCAACTCTAAGAAAAGAAATAGCCGAAGATGTTAACAGATGGAAAAACATACCATGCTCATGGCTGAGAAGAATCAACATTGCTAAAATGTCCATACTGCCCAAAGCTATATATAACTTTAATGCAATTCCTATTAAAGCTCTATTGTCATACTTTAAAGATCTTGAAAAAATAATACTTCATTTTATATGGAATCAGAAAAAAACTCAAACAGCCAAAACATTACTGAGCAATAAAAACAAAGCAGGAAGAATCACACTACCAGACCTGAGACTGTACTATAAATCCATAGTGATCAAAACAGCATGATACTGGCACAAAAGCAGAGAAGTAGATGTCTGGAACAGAATAGAGAACCAAGAGATGGATCCAGCTACTTACCATTATTTGATCTTTGACAAGCCAATTAAAAACATTCAGTGGGGAAAAGATTCCCTATTTAACAAATGGTGCTGGGTAAACTGGCTGGCAACCTGTAGAAGATTGAAACTGGACCCACACCTTTCACCATTAACTAAGACAGACTCTCACTGGATAAAAGATTTAAACTTAGGACATGAAACTATAAAAATACTTGAAGAAAGTACAGAGAAAACTCTTGAAGGAATCGGCCTGGGTGAATATTTTATGAGGAGGACTCCTCAGGCAATTGAAGCAGTATCAAAAATAAGAAGCACAGCCAAGAACATAGTGAGTAAAGCAAGCAGATAGCCCTCAGAATGGGAGAAAATATTTGCAGGTTATACCTCCAATAAAGGTTAATAACCAGAATCCACAGAGAACTCAAACATATTAGCAAGAAAAGAACACATGACCCCATCTCAGGGTGGACAAGGGACTTGAAGAGAAACTTCTCTAAAAAAGACTGATGCAAAATCTACAAACACATGAAAAAAAGCTCATCATCCTTAATCATCAGAGAAATGCAAATCAAAACTACTCTGAGATATCACCTAACCCCAGTAAGAGTAGCCCACATAACAAAATCCCCAAACCAGAAATGTTGGCGTGGATGTGGAGGAAAGGGCACACTTCTACACTGCTGGTGGGAATGCCCACTAATACGTTCCTTCTGGAAGGATGTTTGGAGAATAATTAGAGACCTAAAAGTAGACCTGCCATTCGATCCTATAATTCCTTTACTAGGTTTATACCCAGAAGACCAAAAGTCACAATACAACAAACACATCTGTACCAGAATGTTTATTGCAGCCCAATTCATAATTGCTAAGTCATGGAAGAAGCCCAAGTGCCCATTGACCCACAAATGGACTAGCAAATTGTGGTACATGTATACCGTGGAATACTAGCAGCCTTAAAGAAAGATGGAGACTTTACCTCTTTCATGTTTACATGGATGGAACTGGAACATATTCTTCTTAGCAAAGTATCTCAGGAATGGAAGAAAAAGTATCCAATGTACTCAGCCCTACTATGAAGCTAAATTATAGCTTTCACATGAAGACTATAACCCAACTATAGCACAAGACTATGGGGAAAGGGCCAAGGAAGGGGAAGGGAGGGGGCAGGTTTTGGTGGAGGGAGGGTAATGGGTGGGGCCACATCTATGGTGCATCTTAGAATGGGTACAGGCGATTGCACTAATGTACACAGCTATGATTTAACAATAAAAAATAAATAAATAAATGAGTTTTTGGCAAGCTTTTTTTGTAAAGGGCCAGACAGTGAACGTTTCAACTTTTTAGGCCAACTCTGCCAATATAGTACAAAAGCAGCTTTAGATAAAACACAAACTGATGAGAGTAACTGAGTTCCAATAAAACTTTATTTATAGACACAGAAACTTGAATTTCATAAACTTTCATAGGTCTTGAAATATTATTTTTCTTTTGATTATTTTCAACCCTTTGAAATATAAAATTGGTCCTTAACTCACAGGCTGTATAACAGGCAGTGTGTTGGATTTAACACCCAGGCATCATTTGCCAACCTCTTTTTCCAATTTTGATCAGATGAGCCTACAGCAGGAAGAACTTACAAAAAAAAAAAAAAAAAGAAGTTAGCACTATCAGATTAATGAATGCTTTAGATTGCCATAGATACAAACAATAATCTGCCTTCTATTTCTGGCTTCTTCCATGAATAAGGGCATGAGCCTTAGCCTGCAAGAGGAAGCTTAGATGTCTTACCAGCAAGGATCTCTGGGAACCACAGGGACCCAGAGGAGAGGAAGAGTCTGCCCCACAAAGAAGAGAAGAAAACTAGAGACAGAGTGGGAGGGCACATCCGCAGAGGCGGCCTGATGTTGTAAAAGCATTAAGCAAGAAGCACTCAAACAGCGAAAGTGGGACTTTGTGGGGAAAGGACAGAGTGCCAATATTTAAAAGAAATTTGCCCCCTTCGTAGACTTTCAGTGCCTTTGGGTAAAGCTCCTTATGGAACACACTAGCCAGGAACACTGGAAGCACAGAAATGACTAAAGTTAACACCCTTGTTATTGAAACGCTCTTTATTATTCATTTATCTTCACCAGTCAGCCACCTACCTTTCTTTTAAATTATGCCAGTCCACTGTATGTTGAAATAAGCTCATTTTGATAAGACACTTGCTAAAGATCCGATGCTTTGCATATTAATGTTTTGTATTTACTTTGTTTTCATATGATGAACCTTCAAAAAGTACTGTCAAAATTGAAAATCTATGTAGCAGATTTCCACTGTGAGCCAGTTTACACACAAACATCCCACACTGTTCTCCAAGGATGATTGCTTAAAAGAGCTGACTCTACTGGGAGGAAAAGAGAATCTAAGACACACACATTTCTACCCTTTGTACGTAGGGTGTTGAATCGCCTGGTGTATATTCTTCCTGAGTCCCTCTCATACTCTCAGTCTCATGAAGGTGTATGATCTCTGTACCCAGGATAGCAGCTGTGACCTTCATTTTCACATTCTGATGTGTTTTTTTGTGGCTTCCTCTTCCCTTCAGGGGGCCCATGATGCCTTTGTTCAAAGAAATTGTTCCGACAGCTGACAACTTATGTCAGGCAATACTACCGCTGTGTTGATCATTACGTCCATACAGACACCAAAGCAACAGGAATTAGGGTAGTCAGTAAACCCAACTGAGATAGGTCTAGTCTGCTCTGGGGAAAAAAAAATAAGAGTCCTTTAATGATACGCAGGCCAGCATCTTGCGTGATCTATGTCACATCAACTAGATGACTAATGACTTGTGGGTTTCTCTTCACCCAGAATGTCACGAGTCTCCTCTTAACTCTCAGTCAACCACTTCCACTTGGCTTCACTTAAAAAACAAAAGCCTCTGACAGTCCACAGCACAATTTTTTAAGAACATTTTGTAATATCTCCCTTAACCCCCATCATGCTTTTTGTTTACTACTCTGTCTCTTATTGGAAGAATATAAAAAAAGTTTAAAAATGTGAATGTGCATTTTAACAATATTGATCCTACCAATTCATGAGCATGACATGTTTTTCCATTTGATTCTATCACCTGCAATTCCTTTCCTCAGTGGTTCATAGTTTTTTTTGCAGAGGTATTTCACGTTATTAACTTGGATCTAACTAATAAGCACACATGTGCATATAGGGAAGTAAGACTCAAGGGAAGTCAAACGGGGGGAGAGGGGAGAAGGGCATGGGCACAATTCCACCTAACATGTGCAGTGAACACTATCTGGGCGACAGGCACACTGATTAGCATTATTAAAGTGATCCATGTAGCTACAATTATTTGCACTCCCGTAATACTTTGAAACTTTTTTTAAATGTAAATGTGGATGGACTGTTTTCTGTTTAGAGAAGAGTAGTATTCATGTAATCTTGGCTTCCCAAAGCACATCGACAACACAAATTTAAGGAAGGAAGGAAGGAAGGGAGGGAGAAAAAGGAAAAAAGGAATACAAGAAAGTGGAAAGGAAAAAGAAAATGGAAGGAGGCTCAGTTTCAATCAAAGGTATATTTAGCTCATATTTCCAACTTATTTAACTAAGACACAAAGTGTTTTTCCCTATTCCTTTCTCTATGCCTGACCTGGTTAGTAGTTTGGATTTCCCTTACTAAGGGAAAAACACTTAGTACCTTCCTTCTCTACAAACATTTGAGACAATTCAATTAAGTCAGTGCTTAGAGGGTGAAGACTCCTCAGCCAACAAGGATCTTCAGCCTTTCCAGGTGTGATGCAACTCTTCCCTCCCCATCTGCCAACCAGCCAACAGCCCTTCCATCCTCTCTTCTCTGCCAGCACCTGCAACTGCCAAGAACACCTCACTGGCCAAGTGGAAGGAAAGTGTCCCTCTAAGCCAGATATCCAGTCTTAGATGACTGAATTCCTTACTGGAACATGCCCCTTTCCCCAGTCACCTTACTTTTTAGTGTCAGAATGTAGACATCCCCCCCCCCAAAAAAAACCCACATCCATGTCCTACTCCCCAGAACCTGTGAATTATTGGGTACCACTGACAAAGGGAACTAAGATGAAATTAATGTGACCAATAAACTGGCCTTAAAATGGAAAGATTGTCCTCTCTAATTTAAGTGAGCCAACTGCAATCATAAGCATTTTTTAAAAGTAGAAGAGGGAGGCAAAAGAGAAGATCGAAGTGATGTGATATGAAAAAGAACTCAGCCTGCCATTGCTGTCTCTGAAGATGGAGAAAGAGGGACACAAGCCAAGGAATGTGGGCCATGTCTAAAAGTTAGAAAAAACAGGGAGCAGATTCTACCATAGACCTTCCAGAAAGAAATACAGCTCTCTAGATACTTTGAGTTTAGCCCAGTGAGATCTAGATCAGACTTCTTTCCTATAGAAGTGTAAGACTGCAAATTTGTGTTGCTACTACATATAAGCCACTAAGTTTGTGGTAATTGTTATAGCAGCCATTAAAAATTAATACAGAAACTATTAATTTAAGACACATCCATACTATTGGGGAGCCATCCCCCATTCATCCTAGACTCTTGGGTACACAGCTCTTCCCACTGGTTATGAGGGCTCCATCTTTCCCTCACACCCTCGCATAGGTTAGCAGCAGATTGCATCTGTATCACATAATGTCTCTAGATTTAACATTTGCTTCCAAAGGTCCCTTCACCATCCTTTCCACAGGATTGTTACACAAATTGTTACACTGCTTAACCTGCAGAGCACAGCGGGTACCTTCTAGGTATGCAGAATCAGCCCCACTCTCCATTTGCTCATTGGATGAACACTTGTTGCTAAGCTAAAGAACGCCTAAGTTTCCCATAGACTCTAAAAGTAGCTAGACACTTAACCAAGTGAAAAGATTATTATTATTTCTGAGAGCCAGTAGTCAACAACACAACTATAAAAAACACTTTTGTCATTACTTTTGTTTGTCTCTCCTGTCAGTCATTTCCAGAAATTTAAAGAATTATGGATCAAAAAACTCTAAGTGACATGAAGGTTATGGCTTTGCCTTGAACTTGTATTAATATGAAAAGCCTTTTATTTAGCCAAAACACACAAATGAGTTTTCCAGAAAACCAACCTGTTATTGGTGGTATAGTGAAGTGATGAAAGCCTAGACTTCAGGGCCTTCTACTCAGAACAGGTCAGGTCCCTCAGATTTTGAATAATCCTGCCTCTGTTTCTCACAAGCTATGGAAGGGGGCAAGTTACTTTACTGCTTACTTCTTTATTTCTGCATGTGCACAATGGAACAAATAGTAATATATACTATATAGAGTAGTTGAAAGGTTAAATAAGAAGCTTAGAGCACTCATTGATCACTGTCCTACTTTGTCATATCTTTGGTTTTCATGTCTTTATGCTTTTTAGACATTCTGATAATATCTGCTCTTGCCAAAGGTCAGACTTCCCAAAACATGCCTTTCCAAAAGGAAATAAGATGATGTACTTGGTCCCATTGGCCATCAAAATCCCAAATTCATGTTTGAAAAACTTGGTAATGCTTCTTTTGTGCTGCTAGCTTAACTAAGTTTGAACTAAATTCCTCCCATGATTTTAAAACATAGATTACTCAAAATTAACTTCTCTAAGCTATTTTACAAAATTCCTTGGAGGATAATTCCCCAAGGTATAAAAGACAGACTATTGGCATCAAAAGTGTGAAGTTGGGCAATTAAGTTCATGAACTTATCGCAGAAAAAGTGCTACATAACTCACTGCTGAATATCAATATCCATCACCTTTGAAGTACACCCCCTTGGTCATCTGATGACAGTATTGACAGCTATGATGGCTACTGCAGAAAAAGAATTCCAAAATTGCTTTGAAGAATGGACTAGGTGCTGGTCTCGGTTCATGGCCTCCCAAGGGGAGTACCTCAAAGTGACCATGGTGATATTCAGCAGTGAAGTATGTAGAACTTTTTCTAGGATGAATTCACAGACTTAAATGTCAACCTTCTACCTGGGGT
The DNA here is from genome assembly GCF_027406575.1 of Nycticebus coucang. Lineage (NCBI taxonomy): Eukaryota > Metazoa > Chordata > Mammalia > Primates > Lorisidae > Nycticebus > Nycticebus coucang. The sequence goes on along the minus strand of NC_069780.1, from coordinate 162,640,201 downwards.
GTTTATTAAAATATTAATTCTCAGATTTTATTCAGTGAATTAGAATGAAAGCACATGAATTTGAATATTAATAAACATTTGTAACACGTGATTATTGTGTATATAAAGTTAAAGAACTTAATAAATTTTTTTCATAACCTTAAAACTTACCCTCATAGTGCTACGTTAGATAATTTGACAAATTGAAACAACCACAAGGGAAGACCAGGTTTTACTAATTTGGACATTATTCTCTTATAAAAATTTAAAAATAAATCATCTATTTACTTTCTTAAGAAAGAGAAATAGAACATTTGTCATACTGAAGAAAGTGATCCATTAACAAAGAAAAGCATTTATTAACTTCTCATAGCACAGACATAACTATGTATGTACATATTGGTATAGAATAAATGAATTTTATAATGCAGCCTTTGCAACACAATTATACATGTATTTTACAGTGGATATTCCATTAGCAGAATCTAGATTCTAATATTAGAGCATTTGAAAAACATATTCTTCTTAGTAAAGTATCTCAAGAATGGAAGAAAAAGTATCCAATGTACTCAGCTCTACTGTGAAACTAATTTATGACTTTCATATGAAAGCTATAATCCAGTTATAAACTAAAAATATGGGGAAGGGGGGGAGGATGGGTGGAGGGAGGGTGATTGGTGGGATTACACCTGCGGTGCATCTTACAAGGGTACATGTGAAACTTAGTAAATGTAGAATATAAATTTAGATTTTATTTCTTTAGCAAATGTCCTAACACAATAACTAAGAAAATGCCAGGAAGGCTATGTTAACCAGTGTGATGAAAATGTGTCAAACGGTCTATAAAACCAGTGTATGGTGCCTCATGATTGCATTAATGTACACGGCTATGATTTAATAATAAAAAAAAAGAGAAACTCATATAATGATAATATTTGAAATACTACAGCTGGGCGGCGCCTGTGGCTCAGTGGGTAAGGCGCTGGCCCCATATACCGAGGGTGGCGGGTTCAAACCCAGCCCCAGCCAAACTGCAACCAAAAAATAGCCGGGCGTTGTGGTGGGCACCTGTAGTCCCAGCTACTCGGGAGGCTGAGGCAAGAGAATTGCTTAAAGCCCAGGAGTTGGAGGTTGCTGTGAGCTGTGTGAGGCCACAGCACTCTACCGAGGGCCATAAAGTGAGACTCTGTCTCTACAAAAAAAAAAAAAAAAGAAAGAAATACTACAGCTATAGCTGAATGCATTCCTTATTAACTTTCCTTTAATATGTGATATAGTTAACAGATAATTATCATCTTGTAAAACAAAAGAACATTGCCTCAGCATGTATATTGTGAAATAAAAGGATTACATGTCAAAATGTGCTAGGAATGAAAGAGTTGACATCATCTCCAGCATGGTGATGAGATTCCCTTGCAGACTTCCAAAAAAGGAAAAGCAAAACCTTATTTGGAGAGTCAATGCCAAATAGTTCTTAATACTTTTACATCTTATTAGTCGTATTATTTTCTCTGTGATAAATGTTCAACCCCAAATATTTAACAAAAATAATTTGGGGTATATACATCTCCATGTGGCTTTTTTTTTTTTTTAACAAAGTGTGAATAGTAGCCCACCTGCATCAGAATCTTCTTTTTTCCTTTTTTCATACAAATATCTCCTGGCCACACCTGAGCCTCTGAAGTTAGGACTTGGAAACCTGCATTTTTGGCAAACTTCTCAGGTGGTTCTTGTGCACATTTAATTTTGAAAACTGCTTTCTTGAGAACATAATAGAATATAAATTTAATGGTGTATGGTTTTTCTTATTTCTGAAGTACTTTAAAATTATCTTAATGGTGAACTCAGTCAACAGAAATCCAGAAAACTAGTTCATGGAATATCCCATTTCACAAGAAATAAAGTCTAAAGTTGTAGTAAGAATTATTGTAAGAGAGACTTTACCTAACAAATGCAATCAGTGTAACCTGGTTTCTTGTACTTCAATAAATCCCCAACAATAAAATAAATAAATAAATAAAATAAAATCTAGAAAATAAAAATTAAAAAAAATTAATAAATAGGTATATGACTTAATTAATTAATTAACAAGTGAATAAGCTAATTAATAATTAATCTGGAATGAATAAATAAGTAAATATTTGTTAAAAGGTTCAGAAGAAGCATGGCCCTGCTGACATCTAACTTCAGGCTTCCAGCCTACGGAACTGTGCAAAAATACATTTCTGTTGGTTTAAACCAACAAGTTGGTAGTAATTTATTGTGGTAGCCTTAGGAAACCAATACAGCTAGGTAATTAATTATGATCTTACAGATGATAATGAAGTTCAGAGAGATTTGATAACCTCAAGGACCTGTAAGGCAGCAGAACCAGAATTCAATCTAAAGCCACCTGACTCCAATTTTTTTTCCCCACATTTTGCTGTTTCTTAGGAACCTTTGGTTCCAAGCCTGAGTTTGCCACTAATTTGACCTTGAAAAGCTTGTGCAATCTCTTTTGACCTTAGTTCTCTGTAAGTAAAACAAAGTTACCAGATTGGGTGATTTCTGTGATTTTGCTTTCTCTACAACATTCTGTAAGTAATTCTGGCAGCATCTCCTAGCAAAGGAGGTTCAAGGCTCCTCTACTAAAGGCATTTCCAGTACCCTACCTCTACCCACACAATCCAGTTGCCACAATAGGCCTGTGGAAAAAGAAAGGAAACTTGAGATCTTTCACATCATGGAGTTTGAGTCATGAATCTGCTGATATCAGAGGCCACCATACCTTATAAAAAAAAATTGACCAGCAATCCCATTTATAAATGAGCAGAAGACTTGAAAAGAAACTTCTCTGAAGACAGACAAATGGCCAACAAATACATGAAAAATTGCTCATCACCATTAATCATCAGAGAAATGCATATCAAACCCACTCTGATATATCACCTAACCCCAGTGAGAATAGCCCACATTACAAAGTCCCAAAACTGCAGATGCTGGTGTGGATGTGGATAGAAGGGTACACTTTTACATCGTTGGTGGGACTGCAAATTAATACAATCTCTTTGGAAAGAAATACGGAGAATCCTCAAAGAGCTCAAAGTAGATCTTTCATTTGATCCCATAATCCCATTACTAGGTATCTACCCAGAAGGAAAAAAAAGAAAAATCATTGTACCATAAGGACATTTGCACTAGAATGTTTATTGCAGCTAAATCCACAATTGCCAAGACATGGAAGTAACTCAAGTGCCCATCGACACATGAATGGATTAATAAACTGTGGTATATATATACCATGGAATACTAAGAGATGGAATTGAAACACGTTTTCAATTCTATTTACCTGGATGGAATTGAAACACATTTTTCTTAGTAAAGTATCACAAGAATGAAAAAACAGTATCCAATGTGCTCATTACTAATATGAAAACAATAGGCAAACAGCTACACACCCACATGAGAGAAAAATACAAGTATTTTCAAGTTGGGAGTATAGGGGAAAGGAAGGGAAGGGGAAAGGGGAGGAGTAAGGGCGATTGGTAAACTCTCACCTTATGTGCACACTGTAAGTTAAATAGCACACTCCCTGGATAAAGGGCTCAGCTACAGCTTGAACTTTACCTTAGAAATGCAAACAAGGTAACCTAATCATTTGTACCTTCATATTAATCTAAAGTTTAAACAAACAGAAAATTGGCTGGCAGGGTGGCTCTTGCCTATAATCCTGGTACTCTGTAATGATGAGGCAGGAAGATCACTGAGATCAGGAGTTCGAGACTAGTCAGTTCAAAGTGAGACCCCATCTCTCCTAAAAATAAGAAAACTAGGCATGATGGTGGTATGCCTGAAGCCCTAGCTACTCAAGAGGCTGAAGGAGGGCATTGCTTGAGACTCAGAAATTGAGGTTACTGTGAGCTCGGCTGATGCCATGGCAATCTAGCCCAACACAGTGAGACTGTCGCAAAAATATATTTTTTTAAAAAAAGCTTAAAAGTCACCATAGAGTAGAAAATCCTGAAACCAACCTTTTTTCCCTGTTTAGTAACTGGTTTTGCCAATTAAAATGCACAGTATGTTCTCTTACACTGGCGATATATACACCTTGTACTAGATTTACTACTTCTTTCAAACGTGTAAGTAAAGACCATCATCAATAATTTCAGACCTTCTGAACCATTAGTAATATCTCTGTCTCATCAATGAGAAATAAAATAATGGCAATAATGGCTTCCAATTGCAGAGTGCCTGCTGTATACACAAATAGGATCTTATTTAACCCTCAGAACACTGGGCATCATACTTACTGTTATCAGACTCAATTTTTTTTTCTAGGAACCATCTGAGAACCAAGAATTTCAAGGTTATTCATTGACTTAATATATACTTATTATTAATAATTATGTCCATATACCAGGTACTAACGATAAAAAGAAAAAAAGTCACAAAAAAATAGCAATTTTGATTCAGTGTAATATATACATAGAAAGGGGAAAATCCGGAAGGATGTCACAAAATGTTAAGAGCTATAGATGGTTTGTGATTTCTACCTTGTTCTTCCATTGTTCTACCATAGATATTGAGAGAAAAATAAAATCATTTTGTACAAGGCAACATCTTCACCTTCAGGGACTTACAATGAGGAAAGCCTATTTATCAATAACTACAACTTGCTAGTTCTCATGTAGCTAAATCATCATTGCTGGGGGTAGATTCGAACCTAGGGCTGTCAGAATTCCAAATTCCACTTTATCTTTCCTCTCTCCTACTATCTCTAGCAATATATGTATTTATTTGCCTGGAGGGTTTTTTCTTGTTGTTGTTGTTGTTGTTGAAAAAGAGTCTACTCTATTGCCCTGAGTGGAGTGCTGTGGCTTCATAACTCCCAGCAACCTCAAACTCCTGGGCTCATGTGATCCTTCTTGCCTCAGCCTCCTTTGCCTCCCAGAGTGCTAGGATTACAGGTGTGAGCCACTGCACCCTGCCTGTGTATATTTATTTTTCTTTATTGAAATTAAGTAATAAACGTAAGAGGGAAGTGCCAACAAGGCGATCTGACAGATCATGGCCTCACCAAGGCTGCTCGTGACCCTCATTACCACTCCACCCACAGATCTTCCAACCAAAGGAAATGTGCAAGTGGTGCTTGTGAGCACTTTATCTGATATCCTGAGCCCCTAAAAAGATGTTTCAGATGCAATTAAGTGCTTGTAAAATATTTGTCATGTAAATTATATTTCACTTGCCCTATCCTTGAATCTGAAAAACAATACATATCCCTTAATGACAACTGTATCATCCTGAGACGACAGCTGGTAGGAGAAAATTCAAAAGGAAACCTTACCTAATTTTTCATTTGCAAAGGAAATATTTATTGAGAGTCTAATATTTCCAAATCCTTCTTTCTCAAATAGTAAAGTCTTAAGATTTGATTTTTGATGTATGTCCACTGATGACATTTGTTTCTGGTTCTGCACCAATAATCTCATGGGGATTTTTAGAACTATTTAGTTTTTTGGGAGGCGGAGCAAGATGGCGGCCGAGTAACAGCTTCCTTGCATCTGGGCACCGTGAATCTGGGGAGATAGGACTCCAAGCATCTCTGGCTGGTGGGAACTGCCTATCATCACTCCTATGAGGATACAGGGAGTCAGCGAGAGACTTCTGGACCCCAAGAGGAGGACTAAAACAGTGGAAAACCGGCAAGTGGTCGCGTGTGTTCAATCCATCTAAACCCGCCCACAACTGTAAGTTCAGTAGCAGTGAGACTGCAAACCAGAAAGGCCTTACCTGTGAACTGTTTTGATGTCCTTGGACTTGGCACTGAGTTGAACTGCCTTGGTGAAGGCCTGAGCGGGAGTGCGGAGAACTTTGGCCGTTGTCTAGGGCCCCAGTCTGAGCCGCTGAGCCAGACGGAGCTAATAGTGTTTGGCGGTGGGTCACACGGAACCATTGTCAGTGATCTGCCCCAGCAAGCTCCACCCTCAGGGTCGCAGAGCTAGAAATGGGTGGGAGCTGGTAACCCAGCAACCAAGTAGCCTAAGGGTGGGGTCTGAGCCACCTTGCAGCCCTAACCCTCAGGGGCAGAGTGAGACCGGTTTTGGCACACTGGGTAAGTGGATACCCACTTCAGCAGTGATTCCAGTGAGAAAGCTGGGAAAGCTTCTGCTCAGCAACTTTACAAGTTCAAAGTACCTTTTAAGTGGGCTGAAGAGAGATTTAGGGTGTCTACCTGCTGGGGTTTGAGAAATCAGCAGCCTCCAGTCGTATCAGAACTGTGATAAACATCTCATACCCCAGAAGACCACGAGTTGCCCAGACAATATTCAATAACATATACAAACTGCTTTGTTTTTGGTGGTGTATTTTTTTTCTTTTTTTTTGCTTGGTTAGGTTTTTTTGTTTATTCTGAAGTTGTTGATGTTCTTTTGTTTTTTAATTTCAATCTTTTCCATACAGATCCCTATTTCTTTCTCAATTTTTCTAGTTTAATTATAATTTCCCATTGCTGCCTTTTTTAATAACTAGAACTTCATTTTTGCTAGTGTTTCTACCACTATCATTTGGTTTTTCACCCAATTTTATCCCCGTAAATTTTTCTGTTTGCTTGTTTTGGTTTGATTTATAGCATTTTTGTCTTTCCTCTCTACTTGGTGGAAGTGGGGTACTGTGTCTGATCAGATCAGCAAAGAGTCGCTGACCTCAAGGGAACCACCCAACTGGGCACCCACAGAAGGTGGGGTTTCTTAAGGTTGTCTCAAAGTACCCTACTGTACACACATATTGACCTGTCTCCATCTTTCTGTGCCTCTCTTCTTTTTGTCAATATTCCTTTTACCAACCCCCTCTCTTTCTCTATCTTTCTTTTTTTTCTTATCACTCGGTCCTCCTTTCTTTCATCCCTTTTTTGCTCTTCAACCTTCTCAACCTTCTGGTCCTGTAACCCTTTATCCACAGGCACAAGAACTTAAAGAGCAAGAGGAAGTGAAAGGAAAATTCGGGCAAGGAAACAGATAAAAGAAATCACTCATGAGGAAGAATCAGCAGAAAACTCCAGGCCACATGAAGAACCAGTCTAGAACAACCCCACCAAGGGAACATGAGGTAGCTACTGCAGATGATTCCACCTGTAAAGAAATGTTAGGAATAACAGAAAGGGAATTTAGAATACACATGTTGAAAACAATGAAAGAAATGATGGAAACAATGAAGGAAATTGCTAATAAAGTGGAAAATAACCAAACGGAAATCCAAAAACAGAATCAAATAAGAGATGAACGATATGAAGAATATAAAAAGGATATAGCAGACCTGAAGGAACTGAAACAGTCAATTAGGAAACTTAATGATGCAATGCAAAGTATCAGCAACAGGTTAGACCATGCAGAAGAAAGAATTTCAGAGGTAGAAGACAAAGTTCTTGAGATAACTCAGACAGTAAAAGAGGCAGAAAAGAAGAGAGAGAAAGCAGAACGTTCACTGTCAGAATTATGGGACTTTATGAAGCGTTCCAACATATGAGTTATAGGAATTCCAGAAGGGGAAGAAGAATGCCCCAGAGGAATGGAAGCCATACTAGAGAATATTATAAAAGAAAATTTCCCAAACATTACCAAAGATTCTGACACACTGCTTTCAGAGGGCTATCGGACCACAGGTCGCCTCAACTCTAACCGAGCTTCTCCAAGACACATTGTGATGAACCTGTCCAAAGTCAAGACAAAAGAAAAGATTCTGCAAGCTGCAAGGAATAAGCGCCAGTTGACCTACAGGGGCAAATCCATCAGAGTGATCGCAGACTTCTCTAATGAAACTTTCCAAGCAAGAAGACAATGGTCATCTACCTTTAATCTATTTAAACAGAACAATTTCCAGCCCAGAATTCTGTACCCTGCTAAGCTAAGCTTCAAAACTGACGAAGAAATCAAATCATTTACGGATATACAAACATTGAGGAAATTCGCCACAACAAGACCAGCTCTACAGGAAATACTTCAACCTGTTCTGCACACTGACCACCACAATGGATCAGCAGCAAAGTAAGAACTCAGAACTCAAAGGACAGAACCTAACCTCCACACTGATGCAAAAGATAAAACTAAGCAATGGACTCTCACCAAATAAGACAAACAGAATACTACCACACTTATCAATTATCTCAATAAATGTTAATGGCTTAAATTCCCCACTGAAGAGACATAGATTGGCTGACTGATTAAAAAACACAAGCCATCCATTTGCTGTCTGCAAGAAACACACCTGGCTTCAAAAGACAAATTAAAGCGCCGAGTCAAGGGTTGGAAGACAATTTTTCAGGCAAATGGAATTCAGAAGAAAAGAGGAGTTGCAATCTTATTTTCAGACACATGTGGATTTAAAGCAACTAAAGTCAAAAAAGACAAAGATGGTCACTTTATATTGGTCAAGGGAAAACTACAACAAGAAGACCTTTCAATTCTAAATATTTATGCACCCAATTTAAACGCTCCCAGATTCTTGAAGCAGACCTTACTCAGTCTGAGCAATATGATATCTGATAATACCATCATAACAGGGGACTTTAACACACCTCTTACAGAGCTGGACAGATCCTCTAAACAGAAATTAAACAAAGATATAAGAGATTTAAATGAGACCCAAGAACAACTATGCTTGATAGACGCATATAGAACACTCCACCCCAAAGATAAAGAATATACATTCTTCACATAACCTCATGGAACATTCTCCAAATTGATCATATCCTGGGACACAAAACAAATATCAACAGAATCAAAAGAATTGAAATTTTACCTTGTATCTTTTCAGACCATAAGGCACTAAAGGTGGAACTCAACTCTAACAAAAATGCTCAACCCCACCCAAAGGCATGGAAATTAAACAATCTTCTGTTGAATAACAGATGGGTGCAGGAAGAAATAAAACAGGAAATCATTAACTTCCTTGAGCATAACAACAATGAAGACACAAGCTACCAAAACCTGTGGAATACTGCAAAAGCAGTTTCGAGAGGAAAATTCATCGCTTTAGATGCCTACATTCAAAAAACAGAAAGAGAGCACATCAACAATCTCACAAGAGATCTTATGGAATTGGAAAAAGAAGAACAATCTAAGACTAAACTCAGTAGAAGAAAAGAATTATCCAAAATCAAATCAGAGATCAATGAAATTGAAAACAAAAGAATCATTCAGAAAATTAATGAAACAAGGAGTTGGTTTTTTGAAAAAATAAATAAAATAGATAAACCATTGGCCAGACTAACTAGAAATAGAAAAGTAAAACCTCTAGTAACCTCAATCAGAAATGATAAAGGGGAAATAACAACTGATCCCACAGAGATACAAGAGATCATCTCTGAATACTACCAGAAACTCTATGCCCAGAAATTTGACAATGTGAAGGAAATGGATCATTATGTGGAATCACACCCTCTCCCTAGACTTAGCCAGGAAGAAATAGAGCTCCTGAACAGACCAATTTCAAGCACTGAGATCAAAGAAACAATAAAAAATCTTCCAACCAAAAAATGCCCTGGTCCAGATGGCTTCACTCCAGAATTCTATCAAACCTTCAAGGAAGAGCTTATTCCTGTACTGCAGAAATTATTCCAAAAAATTGAGGAAGAAGGAATCTTCCCCAACACATTCTATGAAGCAAACATCACCCTGATACCAAAACCAGGAAAAGACCCAAACAAAAAGGAGAATTTCAGACCAATCTCACTCATGAACATAGACGCAAAAATTCTCAACAAAATCCTAGCCAATAGATTACACCTTATCATCAAAAAAGTCATTCATCATGATCAAGTAGGCTTCATCCCAGGGATGCAAGGCTGGTTTAACATACGCAAGTCTATAAACGTTATCCACCATATTAACAAAGGCAAAAATAAAGATCACATGATCCTCTCAATAGATGCAGAAAAAGCATTTGATAAAATCCAGCATCCTTTTCTAATTAGAACACTGAAGAGTCTAGGCATAGGTGGCACATTTCTAAAACTGATTGAAGCTATCTATGACAAACCCACAGCCAATATTTTACTGAATGGAGTCAAACTGAAAGCTTTTCCTCTTAGAACTGGAACCAGACAAGGTTGTCCTCTGTCAACTTTACTATTCAACATAGTGCTGGAAGTTCTAACCAATACAATTAGGCAAGACAAGGAAATAAAGGGAATCCAAATGGGAGCAGAGGAGGTCAAACTCTCCCTCTTTGCTGATGACATGATCTTATACTTAGAGAACCACAAAGACTCAACCACAAGACTCTTAGAAGACATCAAAAAATACAGTAATGTTTCAGGATATAAAATCAATGTCCACAAGTCAGTAGCCTTTGTATATACCAATAACAGTCAAGATGAGAAGCAAATTAAGGACACAACTCCCTTCACCATAGTTCTAAAGAAAATGAAATACCTAGGAATATACCTAACGAAGGAGGTGAAGGACCTCTATAAAGAAAACTATGAAATCCTCAGAAAGGAAATAGCAGAGGATATTAACAAATGGAAGAACATACCATGCTCATGGATGGGAAGAATCAACATTGTCAAAATGTCTATACTTCCCAAAGCTATCTACCTATTCAATGCCATTCCTATCAAAGTACCTACATCGTACTTTCAAGATTTGGAAAAAATGATTCTGCGTTTTGTATGGAACCGGAAAAAAACCCGTATAGCTAAGGCAGTTCTTAGTAACAAAAATAAAGCTGGGGGCATCAGAATACCAGATTTTAGTCTGTACTACAAAGCCATAGTGGTCAAGACAGCATGGTACTGGCAGAAAAACAGAGACATAGACACTTGGAATCGAATTGAAAACCAAGAAATGAAACTAACATCTTACAACCACCTAATCTTCGATAAACCAAACAAGAACATACCTTGGGGGAAAGACTCCCTATTCAATAAATGGTGTTGGGAGAACTGGATGTCTACATGTAAAAGACTGAAACTGGACCCACACCTTTCCCCACTCACAAAAATTGATTCAAAATGGATAAAGGACTTAAACTTAAGGCATGAAACAATAAAAATCCTCCAAGAAAGCATAGGAAAAACACTGGAAGATATTGGCCTGGGGGAAGACTTCATGAAGAAGACTGCCATGGCAATTGCAACAACAACAAAAATAAACAAATGGGACTTCATTAAACTGAAAAGCTTCTGTACAGCTAAGGAGACAATAACCAAAGCAAAGAGACAACCTACACAATGGGAAAGGATATTTGCAGATTTTCAATCAGACAAAAGCTTGATAACTACGATCTCTATAGAGAACTCAAATTAATCCACATGAAAAAAGCCAACAATCCCTTATATCAGTGGGCAAGAGACATGAATAGAACTTTCTCTAAAGATGACAGATGAATGGCTAACAAACACATGAAAAAATGTTCATCATCTCTATACATTAGAGAAATGCAAATCAAAACAACCCTGAGATATCATCTAACCCCAGTGAGAATGGCCCACATCACAAAATCTCAAAACTGCAGATGCTGGCGTGGATGTGGAGAGAAGGGAACACTTTTACATTGCTGGTGGGACTGCAAACTAGTACAACCTTTCTGGAAGGAAGTATGGAGAAACCTCAAAGCACTCAAGCTAGACCTCCCATTTGATCCTGCAATCCCATTACTGGGCATCTACCCAGAAGGAAAGAAATCCTTTTATCATAAGGACACTTGTACTAGACTGTTTATTGCAACTCAATTTACAATCGCCAAAATGTGGAAACAGCCTAAATGCCCACCAATCCAGGAATGGATTAACAAGCTGTGGTATATGTATACCATGGAATACTATTCAGCCATTAAAAAAAATGGAGACTTCACATCCTTTGTATTAACCTGGATGGAAGTGGAAGACATCATTCTCAGTAAAGCATCACAAGAATGGAGAAGCATGAATCCTATGTACTCAATCTTGATATGAGGACAATTAATGACAATTAAGGTTATGGGGGGGGAGAAGAAAGAGGGATGGAGGGAGGGGGGTGGGGCCTTAGTGTGTGTCACACTTTATGGGGGCAAGACATGATTGCAAGAGGGACTTTACCTAACAATTGCAATCAGTGTAACTGGCTTATTGTACCCTCAATGAATCCCCAACAATAAAAAAAAAAAAGAAAAAAGAACTATTTGGTTTTTTAATTTTCTTAACATTTTTACTCTCCTGCCTTAGAGTTAAGTCAGAGATCATGACCAACATGGCTGTATTCCTGACACCTCTTGCTGAAGGACTCAACCCAGAGTGAGTAATGAATCAACTGAGCAGCAGATTAACTTATTATTGTACTTTGGCTTAAAGGATCTTTCTCAAAAATCTTGAGAATCATAGAGAACCATTATTTTCTTGTTATAAAACATACAATAATCAACTTAATCTTACAGCTGTTCAATAACAAATTCTCCCAAATTCCCAGCTTTCCTTTTCTGATATTGTTTTTCTGCTTTTTTCCCTCGCTACACTTCATCCAGAATGGGATGTTTAACTGCTTTTTAAAAACAACTGAGGCCAGACCTGATGTGTAGTCCATTTTAACCTATTCCGTCTCCTTCATAATGCTTATCTTCCCTTATTCAGTCCAGTTTATACATAAAATATCATTTGCCATTCAAAGTCGGTGTCAGTTAGGGTCACTCCCCTCCAGAACAAGAAGTCATGCCGGAGTCTATTTGTGATTTAGAATCTGTGTCACCGAGTGACTTCAGCTCGCGTCATCACACTGCAGCATGACTCCCTCTGGACAGTGAGTTCCTCCTTCTGCAGTCACTAAAAGGAAGGACAGGAGGAAGGAAGGGAGGGAGGGAGGGGGAAGAAAGAGGGGGAAAAAAAGAATAGAGACAAAAAAATAGTAACGGGTAAAAAGAAATGTAAGAAAGAACATTTTTAATTTCAAATTTATTCCCAAAATGGAGCTTTTCCCTGACCCACCATAAATTTAAAAAGTGAAGGGATTTGATTTTTTGCTCTAACCATGACTTCAGAGGGGCAGCACGTGTCTGGGAAAATGGAGCAGGATCCCGTGAAAAATATTTTACCACATTCAATGAGGGGTGTTTTTAGGATTATTTCTATTCATAAATTAGATTATTTGAGATGTGACATAATTTGGGCAAAGAAAAGAAATGATAGCCTTTAGGAAAAATAATAGATCATGCTTTTGGCTGAGACCAGTGGTGAAAATAAGCTAAAATCTATTTTAAAATAGCTATTTAAATCATAGGCATTTTCAAAGGCAAGCACTGAGTTGAAATTCCATATACTCTGCTCCTTTGGTATCTACAGGGATTGGTTTCAGGAAAACACCACCCCTGGGTCCCTAAATCCCAGAATGCTCAAGTCCCTTATTTAAAATGGCTTAGTATTTGCATGTAACATGCAAACTTCCTGTATCCTTTAAATCATATCTAGATTACTTACCATACCTAAAACAATATAAATGCATATAAGTTGTTAGACTACATTGTTTAGGGAATGGTGACAAGAATAAAAGTCTATACATCTTCAGTACAAATAAAATATTTTTTTTTTTTTATTGTTGGGGATTCATTGAGGGTACAATAAGCCAGGTTACACTGATTGCAATTGTTAGGTAAAGTCCCTCTTGCAATCATGTCTTGCCCCCATAAAGTCTGACACACACCAAGGCCCCAACCACCTCCCTCATTCCCTCTTTCTGTTTCCCCCCCCATAACCATAATTGTCATTAATTGTCCTCATATCAAAATTGAGTACATAGGATTCATGCTTCTCCATTCTTGTGATGCTTTACTAAGAATAATGTCTTCCACGTCCATCCAGGTTAATACGAAGGATGTAAAGTCTCCATTTTTTTTAATGGCTGAATAGTATTCCATGGTATACATATACCACAGCTTGTTAATCCATTCCAAGGTTGGTGGGCATTTAGGCTGTTTCCACATTTTGGTGATTGTAAATTGAGCTGCAATAAACAGTCTAGTACAAGTGTCCTTATGATAAAAGGATTTCTTTCCTTCTGGATAGATGCCCAGTAATGGGATTGCAGGATCAAATGGGAGGTCTAGGTTGAGTGCTTTGAGGTTTCTCCATACTTCCTTCCAGAAAGGTTGTACTAGTTTGCAGTCCCACCAGCAATGTAAAAGTGTTCCCTTCTCTCCACATCCACGCCAGCATCTGCAGTTTTGAGATTTTGTGATGTGGGCCATTCTCACTGGGGTTAGATGATATCTCAGGGTTGTTTTGATTTGCATTTCTCTAATATACAGAGATGATGAACATTTTTTCATGTGTTTGTTAGCCATTCGTCTATCGTCTTTAGAGAAAGTTCTATTCATGTCTCTTGCCCACTGATATAAGGGATTGTTGGCTTTTTTCATGTGGATTAATTTGAGTTCTCTATAGAGATCGTAGTTATCAAGCTTTTGTCTGATTGAAAATCTGCAAATATCCTTTCCCATTGTGTAGGTTGTCTCTTTGCTTTGGTTATTGTCTCCTTAGCTGTACAGAAAGAAGCTTTTCAGTTTAATGAAGTCCCATTTGTTTATTTTTGTTGTTGTTGCAATTGCCATGGCAGTCTTCTTCATGAAGTCTTCCCCCAGGCCAATATCTTCCAGTGTTTTTCCTATGCTTTCTTGGAGGATTTTTATTGTTTCATGCCTTAAGTTTAAGTCCTTTATCCATTTTGAATCAATTTTTGTGAGTGGGGAAAGGTGTGGGTCCAGTTTCAGTCTTTTACATGTAGACATCCAGTTCTCCCAACACCATTTATTGAATAGGGAGTCTTTCCCCCAAGGTATGTTCTTGTTTGGTTTATCGAAGATTAGGTGGTTGTAAGATGTTAGTTTCATTTCTTGGTTTTCAATTCGATTCCAAGTGTCTATGTCTCTGTTTTTCTGCCAGTACCATGCTGTCTTGACCACTATGGCTTTGTAGTACAGACTAAAATCTGGTATGCTGATGCCCCCAGCTTTATTTTTGTTACTAAGAACTGCCTTAGCTATACGGGTTTTTTTCCGGTTCCATACAAAACGCAGAATCATTTTTTCCAAATCTTGAAAGTACGATGTTGGTATTTTGATAGGAATGGCATTGAATAGGTAGATCGCTTTGGGAAGTGTAGACATTTTAACAATGTTGATTCTTCCCATCCATGAGCATGGTATGTTCTTCCATTTGTTAATATCCTCTGCTATTTCCTTTCTGAGGATTTCATAGTTTTCTTTATAGAGGTCCTTCACCTCCTTCGTTAGGTATATTCCTAGATATTTCATTTTCTTTGAGACTATGGTGAAAGGAGTTGTGTCCTTAATTAGCTTCTCATCTTGACTGTTATTAGTGTACACAAAGGCTACTGACTTGTGGACATTGATTTTATATCCTGAAACATTACTGTATTTTTTGATGACTTCTAAGAGTCTTGTGGTTGAGTCTTTGGGGTTCTCTAAGTATAAGATCATGTCGTCAGCAAAGAGGGAGAGTTTGACCTCCTCTGCTCCCATTTGGATTCCCTTTATTTCCTTGTCTTGCCTAATTGTATTGGCTAGAACTTCCAGTACTATGTTGAATAGTAAAGGTGACAGAGGACAACCTTGTCTGGTTCCAGTTCTAAGAGGAAAAGCTTTCAGTTTGACTCCATTCAGTAAAATATTGGCTGTGGGTTTGTCATAGATAGCTTCAATCAGTTTTAGAAATGTGCCACCTATGCCTATACTCTTCAGTGTTCTAATTAGAAAAGGATGCTGGATTTTATCAAATGCTTTTTCTGCATCTATTGAGAGGATCATGTGATCTTTATTTTTGCCTCTGTTAATATGGTGGATAACATTTATAGACTTGCGTATGTTAAACCAGCCTTGCATCCCTGGGATGAAGCCTACTTGATCATGATGAATGACTTTTTTGATGATAAGCTGTAATCTATTGGCTAGGATTTTGTTGAGAATTTTTGCGTCTATGTTCATGAGTGAGATTGGTCTGAAATTCTCCTTTTTGTTTGGGTCTTTTCCTGGTTTTGGTATCAGGGTGATGTTTGCTTCATAGAATGTGTTGGGGAAGATTCCTTCTTACTCAATTTTTTGGAATAATTTCTGCAGTACAGGAATAAGCTCTTCCTTGAAGGTTTGATAGAATTCTGGAGTGAAGCCATCTGGACCAGGGCATTTTTTGGTTGGAAGATTTTTTATTGTTTCTTTGATCTCAGTGCTTGAAATTGGTCTGTTCAGGAGCTCTATTTCTTCCTGGCTAAGTCTAGGGAGAGGGTGTGATTCCAAATATTGATCCATTTCTTTCACATTGTCAAATTTCTGGGCATAGAGTTTCTGGTAGTATTCAGAGATGATCTCTTGTATCTCTGTGGGATCAGTTGTTATTTCCCCTTTATCATTTCTGATTGAGGTTACTAGAGATTTTACTTTTCTATTCCTCGTTAGTCTGGCCAATGGTTTATCTATTTATTCATTTTTTCAAAAAACCAACTCCTTGTTTCATTAATTTTCTGAATGATTCTTTTGTTTTCAATTTCATTGATCTCTGATTTGATTTTTGATATTTCTTTTCTTCTACTGAGTTTAGGCTTAGATTGTTTTTCTTTTTCCAATTCCATAAGATCTCTTGTGAGATTGTTGATGTGCTCTCTTTCTGTTTTTCGAATGTAGGCATCTAAAGCAATGAATTTTCCTCTCGAAACTGCTTTTGCAGTATCCCACAGGTTTTGGTAGCTTGTGTCTTCATTGTTGTTATGCTCAAGGAAGTTAATGATTTCCTGTTTTATTTCTTCCTTCACCCATGTGTTATTCAACAGAGGATTGTTTAGTTTCCATGCCTTTGGGTGGGGTCGAGCATTTTTGTTAGAGTTGAGTTCCGCCTTTAGTGCCTTATGGGCTGAGAAGATACAAGGTAAAATTTCAATTCTTTTGATTCTGTTGATATTTGTTTTGTGTCCCAGGATATGATCAATTTTGGAGAATGTTCCATGGGGTGATGAGAAGAATGTATATTCTTTATCTTTGGGATGGAGTGTTCTATATGCGTCTATCAAGCACAGTTGTTCTAGGGTCTCATTTAAGTCTCTTATATCCTTGTTTAATTTCCGTTTAGAGGATCTGTCCAGCTCTGTAAGAGGAGTGTTAAGGTCCCCTGTTATTATGGTATTATCAGACATCATATTGCTCAGACTGAGTAAGGTCTGTTTCAAGAATCTGGGAGCATTTAAATTGGGTGCATAGATATTTAGAATTGAAATGTCTTCTTGCTGTATTTTTCCCTTGACCAATATAAAGTGACCATCTTTGTCTTTTTTGACTTTAGTTGCTTTAAATCCACATGTATCTGAAAATAAGATTGCAACTCCTCTTTTCTTCTGAATTCCATTTGCCTGAAAAATTGTCTTCCAACCCTTGATTCGGAGTTTTAATTTGTCTTTTGAAGCCAGGTGTGTTTCTTGCAGACAGCAAATGGATGGCTTGTGTTTTTTAATCCAGTCAACTAATCTATGTCTCTTCAGTGGGGAATTCAAGCCATTAACATTTATTGAGATAATTGATAAGTGTGGTAGTATTCTATTCGTCTTATTTTGTGAGAATCTATTGCTTAGTTTTATCTTTTGCATCAGTGTGGAGGTTAGGTTCTGTCCTTTGATTTCTGAGTTCTTACTTTGCTGCTGATCCATTGTGGTGGTCAGTGCGCAGAACAGGTTGAAGTATTTCCTGTAGAGCTGGTCTTGTTGTGGCGAATTTCCTCAATGTTTGTATATCCGTAAATGATTTGATTTCTCCGTCAGTTTTGAAGCTTAGCTTAGCAGGGTACAGAATTCTGGGCTGGAAATTGTTCTGTTTAAGTAGATTAAAGGTAGATGACCATTGTCTTCTTGCTTGGAAAGTTTCATTAGAGAAGTCTGCGATCACTCTGATGGATTTGCCCCTGTAGGTCAACTGGCGCTTACTCCTGGCAGTTTGCAGAATCTTTTCTTTTGTCTTGACTTTGGACAGGTTCATCACAATGTGTCTTGGAGAAGCTCGGTTAGAGTTGAGGCGACCTGGGGTCTGATAGCCTTCTGAAAGCAGTGTGTCAGAATCTTTGGTGATATTTGGGAAATTTTCTTTTATAATATTCTCTAGTATGGCTTCCATTCCTCTGGAGCATTCTTCTTCCCCTTCTGGAATTCCTATAACTCATATGTTGGAACGCTTCATAAAGTCCCATAATTCTGACAGTGAACGTTCTGCTTTCTCTCTCTTCTTTTCTGCCTCTTTTACTATCTGAGTTATCTCATAAACTTTGTCTTCTACCTCTGAAATTCTTTCTTCTGCATGGTCTAACCTGTTGCTGATACTTTCCATTGCATCTCTAAGTTCCCTGATTGACTGTTTCAGTTCCTTCAGCTCTGCTATATCCTTTTTATAGTCTTCATATCGTTCATCTCTGATTTGATTCTGTTTTTGGATTTCCTTTTGGTTATTTTTCACTTTATTAGCAGTTTCCTTCATTGTTTCCATCATTTCTTTCATTGTTTTCAACATGTGTATTCTAAATTCCCTTTCTGTCATTCCTAACTTTTCTGTATAGGTGGAATCCTCTGCAGTAGCTACCTCATGGTCCCTTGGCGGGGTTGTTCTGGACTGGTTCTTCATGTTGCCTGGAGTTTTCTGCTGATTCTTCCGCATGGGTGATTTCTTTTATCTGTTTCCTTGCCCTAATTTTCCTTTCACTTCCTCTTGCTCTTTAAGTTCTCGTGCCTGTGGACTAAGGGTTACAGGACCAGAAGGGTGAGAAGGTTTAAGAGCAAAAAAGGGATGAAAGAAAGGAGGGCCGAGTGATCAGGAAAAAAAAAAAGAAAAATAGAGAAAGGAGAGGCGGTGGGTAAAAGGAATATTGACAAAAAGAAGAGAGGCACCGAAAGAGGGGGACAGAGCAGTAAAGGTGTACAGTAGGGTACTTTGATACAACCTTAAGAAAAAAAATCACCTTCTCGGGGTGCCCAGTTGGGTGGTTCCCTTGAGGTCAGCAGCTGTTTGCTAACCTGATCAGACACAGTACCCCACCTCCACCAAGTAGAGAGGAAAGACAAAAATGCTATAAATCAAACCAAAACAAGCAAACAGAAAACTTTACGGGATAAAATTGGCTGGAAAAACCAAATAATAGCGGTAGAAACACTAACAAAAATGAAGTTCTAATTATTGAAATAGGCAGCAATGGGAAATTATAATTAAACTAGAAAAATTGAGAAAGAAAAAGGATCCGTATGGAAAAGGTTGAACTTAAAAAAGAAAACAACAATCAACAACATCAAAATAAACAAAAAAAAACAACCAAAAAGAAAAAATACACAACCAAAAACAAAGCAGTATGTATATGTTATTGAATATTGTCTGGGCAACACGTGGTCTTCTGGGGTATGAGATGTTAATCACAGTTCTGATACGACTGGAGGCTGCTCGTTTCTCAAACCCCAGCATGTAGACACCCTAAATCTCTCTTCAGCCCACTTAAAAGGCACTTTGAACTTGTTCACTTAATGAGCAGAACCTTTCTCAGGGAAGTGCTTGTCGCTGGAATCACTGCTGAAGTGGCTATCCACTTACCCTGTGTGTCAAAACTGGTCTCCCTCTGCCCCTGAGGGTTAGGGCTGCAAGGCGGCTCAGACCCCGCCCTTAGGCTACTTGGTCACTGGGTTACCAGCTCCCACCCAATTCCAGCTCTGCGATCCTGAGGGCGGAGCTTGCCGGGGCAGATCGCTCACAATGTCTGCCTGTGACCCAGAGCCAAACACTATTCGCTCCGTCTGGCTCAGCGGCTCAGACTGGGGCCCTAGACAAAGGCCAAAGTTCTCCGCACTGCCGCTCAGGCTCTCCCCAAGGCAGTTCAGCTGAGTGCCAAGTCCAAAGACACCAAAACAGTTCATAGGTAAGGCCTTTCTGGTTTGCAGTCTTGCTGCTACTGAACTTACAGTTGCGGGCGGGTTTAGACGGATTGAACACACGCGACCACTTGCCGGTTTTCCACTGTTTTAGTCCTCCTCTTGGGGTCCAGAAGTCTCTCGCTGACTCCCTGTATCCTCTCAGGGGTGATGATAGGCAGATCCCACCAGCCAGAGATGCCTGGAGTCCTATCTCCCCAGACTCACGGTGCCCAGATGCAAGGAAGCTGTTACTCGGCTGCCATCTTGCTCCGCCTCACAAATAAAATATTTTTAAAAATAATTTACATCTACAGTTGTTTGGATCTAAAGATGTGGAACCCATCAACGCGTAGCTACTTTTTCTATTTTTAGTAGAGATGGGGTCTCGCTATTGCTCAGACTGGTCTTGAACTTCTGAGCTCAAGCAATCCACCTACCTTGGCTTGTGGGGGGGCTGAATGGATGTTATTATGAAACAAATTCAGCAAATGTGACCACACCACAAAATAGGGTAGGGCGATTTTAGTTTTCTAAGGACTTACATTTTTAAATCTCACATTTAAAATTTCAAATTTAATTTCACTGCTTCACTTGACTAGCCTTAAAAAAATGAAGTAAAATAAAATTCCACATTTTAAAATGGCCCTTCAGAAAATTCAGTTGAAAATGATGCTAAAGAGAGATTGAGATGATAGCAACTAAAATCAAAGTCCAAAACAGGAGCATGCACACTGATAGCCTTTGCTTTCCCCTGATCTACCCTATCTATGCATTTCATGAGCAACTTTTATCGATGCAACCCATTTTCCCATGTTTCCCACCTCTAACCCTCATTCACTGCTGTAAATTCCTTCTGCCAATCTCAAATTTGCCCCAGCCTAGGCCTCCCTTCTTTGGATAATGCCATCCCTGTCAAGCCTATTGTTGATGGCTTGTATGATGTCACCCCAACAACAGAAGATACCAAAATACTATATTTTAGACTCGTAATTCTGTTCAGTCTTCCAAAATATATAAAATAAACTAAATGTCTGACTTATTACATATGAAATTTTAAAGTGTTCCATAGTTGGGATTTTCCTAGCAAACCAATTCACTAGGAGCTAGCTAACTTCACTGAGTACTGAAGATAATCCTATATCTTATTATCTCGTTTGATCCTCACACAACCCTATATTTCCTACTTTGCAGTTATTCAGAGGCTAGTGCAGTTAGGTAGCAGAGATGAGTTTCAGATGCAGTCATCTGTCCCCCGGGACCCCTCCTCTGACTCACCACATTATACTGCCCTGGATAACAGATGAACGGCTGAATGACCAACAAATTCCTGACACCACCTCAACGTCTGACCACTGAGTGCAGATATGTATAGCAGCAAATCAATTTAGCATAATTATTTTTCTAGGCATTTTCTTTTAATGATTCCTTCCCCCCACCCCCCATCAGTTACAAACTAGTGGGTTAATATACTACTTCCTTGATGCCCTGGCTGTTCCTTTTCTAAGCCCCAATCTATAAGTATCACAAACTTGCCCTTTTGAGATCCTGAGGTTATTACAGCTGTAAGAAAAGTATCATGAGACTGCTCAACAATTGTTTGGAGAATACAGTAATTTTTTTGCTAGAACTGATAGCAAGTAAAGTACAAAAGAGACGACACACCACAGTGAGCTTTCAAAGCCACAAATCAGGTAAAACACTTCCATATTAGAATCCTAATAAGGCTTCCTAGCCAGCAGAGATCAGAGATTGAAGCCCCAGCTCCAGTCTCTGTCCCTTTCTCTCCCTCTCCTCTACACTGTCCCCCTCATCCAGATCTTCCTCACATTCCCTCTTAAACTTCTTTCGGGTTTCTATATGACCACTTTCTTCCCATCTCCCACCCTGCCTGAAATCATATTTTGTGTCCATATATTTCCTTTTTTTCTCTCCCCCCAGCATACTCCATTCATCTTGTTTCCTGCAGCAACACCAGCACCTAATAAATATCTGTTGACAGGAAACAGATATCTATTGAAGGAATTAAAGTTTAATTGTTCAAGACCTAGACCTGTATAGAATGCACCTTCACCGATCACCTCCAGATGAAGTTCACTTTACTTTCATATCCCCTTGCCTATCTTCACTTACTAGTGACTGGCCACATTTGAATTCAATGCCAAGGGGCTAGAAGGTGAAAATCAAATCCTTCTTTCACTCTTGCTTTAGGTTCCTTCCCTTTTCTGCTGGTGTCAGCACTAACCGGAAAGTGCTTTTCTCCCAACCAGCCAGATAACAACTTCAAATTGTTACCATGTTTACTGAGTTGAAACACTGAAAAGCTACACTGCAATTGGCTTACCCAACACACAAACACATAATAAAAACCTCTGAAAAACACCTACTCAGAGACCCAAGTAGGAGAGACTAGAAAATATATCACAACCCCAAACACTACTTTACAACTAAAAAGTAAAGACTGCCAGTGATTCTGGAACACATAAAATGAAAATGTCACTGTCATTAGAGAAATGTTTCCCCAGCTTCTCACATCTGTCCTCAAATCTAGTACAACCGTAGAAGTAGCCACTGCTGTGAACAGGAGAAGCCCCTCACGACCAGACTGGCAGGTAAGGGAAGGTGGTAGCTTCAAGAAGTCACGCACAAGGCCTGAACGTGCTGTAACAGTCACTTAACTGCATATACCAAACCCTGCTTTCATCTTCAAAGAAACTTGTATCACCCACATAAATTAAGGTGGAAATTATAAATTGAAGATAGCCATAAAGATAAAATTTTTAAAGTGTTTTAGTTTCCAGTTTCCCAGGCATCATGGGTTCTGCCCAGTAAACTCAGTGCTTCTCTCTCTCTGCAGGGCCCCTGGTGCAGGCGGACTAAATGACTCGTACTTAACCTGCCTAGGATGATGTGTCTGCCTCCTGGTGCTACTGGCTCTGGCCCTCTCCTTATTGCTACCGTACAGCTGCAGCTGTGGCCCCCACAAAAACACCCACAGACAGAAGATGAGAAGCAAAGCCGGGACCCCCCAGAGGGCCTTAAAAATGTGTCACCACTGCCTTTCACTTGGATCTCCTGTGGCAACAGTTTCTCCTCTCATTGTTACTAATTTTCCTTTTGAGACAAAAGCCCAAAGACAAGTGGGAAGTGACTTGTCAGATGACATTACCAATAACTGAAGATAAAGCAGACTCAAAGAAGGCCAAAATCTTTTGTATTGACGCAGTTTTCATCAGAGACATGATTATCTCAAAGTTCCCCTAATAAAGAAGCCTGCCACAAAGAAGTAACAAAAAACACAGTCACCCACAGTCACTAATTTGTCCCAAAGCATCCCCTTTCCTGCATCCATCCCTGTGCAGCTGGTATGACTCATTCTATGTCCTGGTTCTTACTCCAGGCTCTGCCCAGCGGACCACACACATTCCCCAACCAAGAAAAGGGGGCAGGGAAAGGATGCAGGCTCCAGTCTTGCCCTTGACCCTTGCAGCTAATCCAAGGAGACATAAAAATCCCTCATTTGAGACATTTACGACATGGTACAGCCCTCCCTGGGCGTGAGTAAGAGCATTAGTCTCTTGTCCCCACTTGCCCTTCAGGAAAGATCATCACATAGGCCAGCAGAGGCTGACCCAATGTACTTTCTCTTTCCCCTTCCAACCCTTCTTCCTTTGGTTGCCCATGGCAACCTGAATTGTCAGGGAATGCCAAAGTGATGATGAGAAGCTGTCCATGCTGTCTCAATCGGCTGAAGATGTTTAAAATGAGGTGCTGTAGTGAACAGGGCGTTGGGATCAATGTTCTCCGGCATATATGGCAATCAACACCAGCCATTTTGCTCATGCACACTCTGAGGTTCTATCTGGTGGGTAAATGTTAATTTCTGAAAAGTTTTGGGTGCATGTATATTAGGTACTCTTTCACAGTGTCTCTGCCAGGTTATAATGAAAGCAAGCTCAGTTCTGCCACACATATTGAGTGAAACTAAATTCTTTAGGAAGCAAGAACAAAGCAGTCAATGCAAGCTTTCTCTATAGTGTGATGAATTCCTAGCTCTCCTTCTTGGTGTCAAATTGTCACTTTCTTTTTTTTATATATTTTATTTTATTTGAGACAGAGTCTCGAGGTGTCAGAGTGCCGAGGCATCACAGCTCACAGCAACCTCAAACTCTTGGGCTTAAGCGATTTTCTTGCCTCAGCCTCCCGAGTAGCTGGGACTACGGGTGCCCACCACAATGCCCAGCTCATCTTTGTTGCAGTTGCCACTGCTGTTTCAGCTGGCCAGGGCAGGACTCGAACCCACTGCCCTCGGTATATAGGGCCAGCGCCCTACCCACTGCACCACAAGGTTTTTATGACATTGACACCAAATCCAAAAGGCAGGATCTTAGTCCTCTGACATTGGCATTAACCTACTAGAAATCCTCCTAAATAATGGCTAGACAAAGGATTATTTAGGGAGTAAGCCTCAACCATCATCCTTCAAGAATAGGCTATAGAATTCATTATCTCTTAGAATTTATCTATGAAAATCAGGAGGTATCTTTAAAATTGTTTTACCCAATTTATATGTCTTGAATATCATACATTTTATCAACGTGAGCCTGCTTCTAATATCTATTATGCTAACAAGCCACAAATTTCACCCATTAAAGAAATACACCTGGGGTCCACTATACTAAATAAAAGTCCCTCTGGTATTGACCTAGGTGTGGATAGCTGATCCACTTGTGGATACAAGTTGACTTTTCCGATAGAATGCTTGCTGTTGTCCAGCCCCATAGTGTGGATTCTCCATTAGGGCACGTGATGATTCCAAGAGTCAAATGATTAGCTAACTAAAAATGATATGCTATCACATTGTTCTAGACTGCAATACTTTAAATGCAATTACCTAAATCAAAAGTACACAGAGAAGAATAGAATTCTATTCTAAGAAGAATAGTGACTGTTACCAAGAATAATTTTCATAGTAATTCAACTCTCCTCCTCATTCAGTTGGCAGACATGAAAGATGGCAACATAGAAAGTCAGAGACTTCTGACTCTGGGCCCCAAATCAGAACTTTCCAAAAATCCACATGTAGGGCTTCTTGTTAGTGGAGTGTGGTCTGAGAAGCAGGATAGTGTGGGTGTGATGGGTGTGTGCATATGTGTGTGCGTGTGCTGGGCTCATCCACTGCCCAACAAGGTAAATATTTGGTTTTCATTTTTATTGTGGTTTGTTGGTCTGTTCCTTGTCTGAGTGAGTTTAACTTCCAACCTCCACCTCATCCTCCAGTACAAGAGTCCTTTCTGGAAAAGGAAATCTGAAATGATGCTAATTTCTTGAAATTAAGTCCTGAACCAAGAGACTGCAGTACTTAGAATCACAAAGACTTCCATTTAAACCTGTTTCATCCTTTGAACTAACACTATTCATGAATGTACTATTAACCTAAGATCATTTAAAAGACAAGAAACATTTGCAATGTGTAATTTGATTAATAAAACTTTTAAGTGTGGACAGTTTGTTAGAATGGCGAGTGTCTCACACACTTCTTTAGTTGTTGCAATTTGTGGCTTCTTGGCCTAGTGGACACTAGAACTGGGTTTGCACTGGTAATTATGAAATAAAACTATTGCTATTATCATCCATTACTTTTACTACACATTTTTGGATTGTGAACACCTTCTTTGTTTCCTCATAATTTTGACAAATATAATACTAGCTTCGAGTTGGAGAAGTTATTCTGTTGGAGAAGGAGTTTATTTGTTTTTTAGTGTTCCTGGAGGCAAAACTTAATGAGTGGAGAGAATCTAACAGAATCTTTTTCATCATCGGAACTGTCGGGCAGCAGGATGTAAGTGGCCTCCTGGTCCCCAGACACGAGCTGGTGACTTCCGGTTGCTTTCTCCCCCTCACATCCGTTTTCCTCCTGGCCCACTGACATTTCTCCACCCCCATTTCTAAACACAAACCCATTAAAAGCCCAGGCTTCCCTCTGTGTAGCCTTCTGAATCTATATGCATCTTGATTTCTTCTGCAATAAGACTCAAAAGGAATATTTGCTACTAAATTGTGTATCAGGAAAACAGGAAGAGAATAAGGCTCAGTGACGCGAAAAGAGATCCATTTGTGAAATACGAGAAAGAAAAGCAAGTTGCCAGACCCAGATGGGGTCTTAAATTCTTAAATTCCATGCTTCTTAAATTCTATTTGCTAAAACCTCCAAGATCCATCTTTTCTGACTCTGATCTACTTTGCCCTCTGCAAATCCTGTCCTTACTTTTACCCCCGGGAAATTCTCTGTCTGAACTATGAATACCCTACAATTACTGTTTTTGTCTCCCTTGAAGATCGCTATTACTAGATTGCCTTAAGCACTACAGCAGGTTTTGAGTGATGATGCCTTTTAAGAAAATTCAGCTATTTTTGTCTATTGCCCTGTGCAGGTTGCTCTGACAGCAGGTGCCATTCTGCCCAAAGCCTGACTACTCACCAAGTCTCTCCCTATTTTGAAACCTACCTTACCTTTTGGGCTGTTCACTAAATACATATTTTGTTTCTTCGTTTGCTTGCTTTGTTTTTCCCATTTCCCATTACCAGGTACTTCCAACTCTTAGTCCACACAAAAATTGGAAGTAATTGACATATTTTGAACGAAGTTAATGTTGAACCATCCTGACCCATAATGGTAACTTCCAACTTCCTCAGCTCCTCTTTGGGTGAATCAACCTTTGCCAATTCTCAGGGAAATGGTTTATTTAGCACAATCTTATTTCTATAGTGTTGGGATATCAAAATGCTTGATTATGTGCTGGGAGAATGACACCTACTTTTTCCATGAAGGAAAAAGGAAATTTTATTATTTCACTGAAAGATGCCTTTCACCATGACAAAATCAATAAAAAGTGCAGCCTTTGTCTAGCTAAGAGATTTATGTGCAGGTAGCATAAAATCCGTGCTAAAAATTCAATACATAGGTTCGATAGTGACCATCTGAAAAACAGAATGTGTGACCTCTGAGCTCATGCAAAATGGTTGTAAGGCAATTGGGAGATTGGCCTTCTTAGGGCATCTGAGTTATAAACCTGAGTTCCCGTGATGCACATCAAGAAGTATGCCGAGGAAATAGCAGGCACAAGAAGTGAAGAACAGGAAAACACCACCTCTCAGCCTAAGAGGACCTTTCAAAGTAAACTCATTTTCTGACAGGAAAGCGAGAACAACTGTAGCTGCCAGCAGAATTTCTAGCCCTCCTTACTGCTGAAAATTACAGAGAAAATAAAACTCTGGGCCTCCCTACACCAGTAGCCCACTAATAGGATTGAGAAGCCTGGAGAACAGAGTGGAAGCGGTTTATCCGACACGCACATGCACTACAGTGGACCCACCAGCAGCTTTATGCAACCAAGAGTGCTCAAAGGAACCTGGGTGTCGTAAGCATCACTTCTCCTCCTTCCACCCTGTCCTCATTCCACCTTCCTCATTCCACCCTCTCATCCACCCTCTTGTACTTTCATGAAGCTTCTGCTCCGCAGGGGATACACGCCTATACATTGAAGTGTATTTTCTGATTGATATTTTTTGCATTACGATGGTTACTTTTCTACTTTTCAAATTGATTCCTCTTATCGGTAAGTTCTCTTCTCTGTAATTTTGTTGATGATATTCACAAAACAATAAATTCAATTAATATTGAAAGAGATTTTTGCAGTGAATTTTTTTTTTTTTTTTTTTTGGTATTTGCTGAGGGAGGCACAGAGATAAATTTGGCAGTTCTTCGAGGTATTTACATTCTAACATATACAATAAAATGAGAAATATAACGTACAACAAGTACAAAATAAATACATGTTGTACAAAATGCAACCGATGTAAGTAATAAATACAGTATTCGATAAATAATACAATGCAAATACAGGATACGATATAAAAATACAACACAATAAGCATAAATAAGTGAATATACAAATACTGTACACAATAAATTCAAGTAAAAATCCTATATAGGTACAAAATTCAAAACAGTGCAAAATAAAATAAATTCAAGAAGTGAATACAATATACACACATTCCGGTAATTCAAGTAATTTACAGTCTTGCACATATAATAAAGAACGAAATGCAATACCCACTATGAGTGCTATGAGAATTAAGCTTTCTATTTCTCTTCTCTCTGACTCTAAGTGGAAAATTCTACTCATATTTCTGGTCCTCATCACCATTATATATAAAATAAGAAGGCAATGTTGGTCCATGTTATCCCTAAGGCTTTTATAACTATAAATATTCTCAAGTTTTCCAAACATTAGATGTTTAAGGAGAAAGCATGAAAGAGTAGCAAATGATGCTAACGGTTCACCCAATGCGGAGACTCCTTGATCCTTTCCAAGAGAACCCCAATTTTATTCAGGACAGCAGTATGCATGCACTGGAGGTCAGCATGTGAGATCTAGACACCATGATGAAAAGAGGAATTGCTGGATGGAGTCTTTCAGGACAGGGAGACTTGGCAGGTACTCCCTTTTGGCCCTTTACATTTCATCCATTGTCAAATGCCTGGAATAAGTGTCTGAAGGTGGAGGGGAAGCAGCCAACTTGTGACCAAGAGTGGCAAGCAAGAGCTTCAAATCTCACACTTTGAGAGAGAGGAATAGAAAGATAGAATCAGCCTAGATCCCAAATGACACCTTGGATTGCCTACCCCTAGATTTTGTCTGTGTGTGTGTAACACAAATAAAACCCTATTTATTTAAGCTACTGCTAGTTGAATTTTATGTAACTCAGTATAAATACAATTCTAAATGATACTGAAAAAGATGAAGGAAGGTAGAATAACACCCCCAATATTGTTATCATTATATAATATTTAAAGTCAAATATAGTTATATTTGTCCAAAATGCCCTAGTTGTCTTTAGAGATTAGATAAGAAAATATGGGGGGGGGGAAATCCCACCATGATCCATAAAGAAACAAATAACTATGAAGTGAGGCATTTTTAAGCACCCTGACTTTTGTAACCTGATGGGTAATTTTATATTGTCTGTCACCACTCCTTATGTCAATAACAAATGGCAATTTTTTCATTTCAATTATGTCAACAGCCACAGTGCCCTGCAGATCATTCTCTGGAGATAAGAGCTTCTGATGTCAGCAGAACCTTTGCCACCAATTGGCAGGGTGGTGGCCCTGTGAGAAGGTCAAGGGTAGGCAAGCTAAACCCTGTGATAAATAGGAACCTCCTGGAGATACCTAGGCACCTCAAATTGTGAGTTGTACTGTTGTTTGCCCCCAAATCAGAAGACCAACTAAATTAAAAAAGCTGAATTCTTTTAAAAAATTAAATAATGAATGATTGCTCAGGAAATCCTCAGAGCCTTAATCAGTGGTTGGCATAACCCACAAAGAAAGCTTTCAGCCTTGTTTACTTCTCACTAATGAACAAAGGATCAATTGGGGATAAAGACCACGTCTTGTGTCTTATTTTTATTGTCACTTTATCCTGCCCTCAACTGCTGTCCACAGCACACCTACATGAGCACATGCCTACACCACTCAACATGCTCCCTTCCCAGTTAGGAATTTAAGCACTTTGAAGGCAGTGGATTTTTTCCCCCACTTATGTTGGTACCTTATAGTTTTAGTTGAAAAAGGATACTTTTAAGACTACAGAAACTATTGATCCAAAACTCAGTCTAAATCCCATTTCTATCACTTATCAGCTCTGTAATATAAGCAAGTTAATAAAATCCATGTGCCTCAGATTCCTGGCCTGTGAAATGGAGAGAGTATAGCTCCCACTTCACAGTGTGCTGGGAGAGGAACGAGTGGGCAAGTCACTTAGTCTTTCTGTGCCTCAGAAGATCCAAGGTTGCCAGTGGACTATATGATGTCATATATTTGTAACAATTACAAGTGCTCATAAAATGTCCACTTTAATTGCTGAATCAGTTTAACAATGGAAAGTTGATTTGAAAAGAAATGTTGAGCTTGACACAACACTGCTTTTCTGGAATTACAAAAATCTACCTCAGGTTAAAATCAGAATACAAACAGCACATGGGGTTCCCCGTCTGTGTCCCCATCATGCTCCGTCTCTGAGTTCCATGCCGGATGTTCCTTCCTGTGACGCTGCCATTGTAAGATCTGCACTCCCACCCCCGGGCCCAGTTTCTTCATTCCCTCATAAAGCACCATTGGTCAAGTTCCATGCTGAAAACTTGCTAAATTTGGGAATTGTAGACAGAGGTTATAATATGGGTAATACAAAAACTTAAAACTGAACATTAGACTCATTGTTTATAAATCCTAACCTAACCTTCTTTTCCTTCCATGAATAACTTCTTTCCGGTTTGTCTGTCTCCTCTCTCCTCCACCCCATCCCATCTTCTCAGCCTCTCTCCCTCCTACAAACCCACTCCTCCATCTAATCCCAGGCTGCCAGCCTCTAACACCTCAGTCCTGTCAATCTTAATATCTTACCCACAACATTTTAGTATTCAACTCTCTACTTCAAATGAAATTCCAAGTTTTTTATGTCCAAAATTTTAAAGGTCCTTTTCTTCCCACATTTTACAGCTTAAAAAATAGTCAGGTGCTTTGAAATGACAGATTATGAAGTTCGATTCCTTACCCACTATTGTCTTTCAGGAGAGGCTGTCGTGCATCAAGAATTCTCTTTTCTACTTTCTGCCTCAGAGACCTGATAAGAGAGACCTACTCAGCTGACCAAACCTTAATTAACTGCTGTCTTCATGGAAGACACTCCTCAGTAATGAAGAAACAGAAGGAAAACCTCACAGTCTCTTCCCTAAGAAGCTCACAGAGCAGCTGGAGACGTGGATGTTAACCCACAACTATAAGACACTGTGCTCGTTGCCACAAGGAAGTTGTGTATCCAGTATTATAAGAACAAAACTAAGTCCTGTCAGATTTGACCTTCAAAACCTTAAATATGTCTACAGCATGGGAACAGCTGCTTGGTCAGGTGACAGCACACCTACACAAACACTTCTGGTGTACCAGTAAATTTATGCTAAATCTACTCAAATGCATCTAACTCCCACCCAATTGTGCTAAGCTTCAGCCTTACAGAGGTATAATAGGCTTATTTTTAGTATTTCTCTAAATTTAAGGCTTTCATTTGAAATTATTGTTAAAAATAGGAAGTAATATTTTCACTTCTGCAGTGGGATTTCCTTCACGTTTCACTAAAGACATAACATCAGAAGGTTTCCCTTAGTCTCTTTCTTGGATCGAGCCCAAAATACACCCCCTCTGTAGCTTGTATGGAGATAGCACGATCTTCAGGCTGGAGCCCACGATCTCACTGTGCCCACCCAGCTTTTATCACTTAAATATCAGCTTGGCAAACACTGATTCAGCAATCCTCAGTATTTCCTGGTGAGAAAGGGCCATCACCCTCAGTACTTCTCAAGAGGAGAATCGTCTAGTGGTTAGCATGCAACTGTGAGTCACAGAGATGCTAATCCTAGCCCAGGCCCTGACTCACTCTGAGACCTTTACCCTACACTTTCCACCCTGGTTTTCCCAAGATATTTGGGTACACTTTTCTATTTGCCTGTCATAGATAGTGACCTATATTTAGAGATTATGTGCAAATCGACTAACACTGTGAAAACATAAATAGATGTTCACAACTAATAGTTTTCTAAGACTTAAACATCTGTTAGAGAAAGGATGCAAATTTAGAAATCAGACAAGCAAAATCAAAGCCTTCTAGGAAGCAGGCCCAGTTCATTGCCTTTATCTCCCATCTTTCAGAGATGTATATGCTGAAGCCCAGACAGTGGGACAAAGCTCTGTAAGACCATCCAATACAATGCAGGCCACAAAGGTGAACCACATGTATAACTTTTAATTTTCTAGTACAATAAGTAAAAGGAAACAGGTAAAATTAACTCAATCATACATTTCTTTTAACCTACTACGTTCAAGATATTATTTCAACGTGTAACCATTTTTTTAATTGTAATGAAGATCTTTTGTACTTTTCTTAATACTAAATCTTCAAAATACAATTACTGTTTTATATTTGCAGCACATCCCAATTTAGACTAGTCACATATCATGTGCTCATATAGACACAAGTGACTAGTGGCTATCTTATGGACAACAGAGATCTAAATTGACTCTAATATTTCAGGCTCCTGTTAGAGGTCAGAATAAACAGTGAAAAACTGAAGACCCAATAACTTCTTTAAGCCACACAAAGCCCTATTACTACCTATTCTTTTATTTTCCATGACCCTATTTTCAAAGTATCTCATTATTCTAGATAACACCCTTTTCCCTCCCTATCCCATTCTGGAACTTCACTTTGATTAAATTCCTTTGAAATTCACTTTGGAAAAAAAAATTTTTTTCTGCTTACTTGAGCTCCCTGAGTATGTGTAAAGGAACTATAAGTAGGAATTTTCTTATTACTTGGAAATTGTCTTTCATTCCTAAGATTTCCTTTTCTGCCTTATTTGAAGCATTCTAAACACAGTTACAGAACCAGTTTTTGCCTTTTCCATCATCAGTTGCTGATGTCATCAGGAGAACTGAACAGTTCACTGTTATTTTCAACTCTCTCAGAAGGTTGCTCTAGCTTTGTCAATGCCGGGTTCATTCATAATAATACCATGCCTTAAAATGATGTCTCCTTGAAACCTTAAACAGAGAGAAGCATGACTCCAAGTTGGAAATTTCCAACTCCAAGTTGGAAAATGAATATCTTGAGTGGGATTACAATGAACCTACATGTCCACAGAAAGTTAAGAGATGAGTGAACAATATTTGGGGAGCACACTCCTTTCTCCTTGGCTTTTCCAAAGACATCACACTCTTGGGCTTCTAGGTTCACTGCAGACAGTTGTGAGTACTTCAAGGGCCCAAGAAGGCCATTTAATATGCAACAGGGCTGTATTCAAATTTCTCTTGGCACTGACTTTTTCTGCCAATAAACAACAAAATGTGACTAAGGTACCCCCTAAACAAAAATATGAAATCTAGAGAATTGGATTCTATGCCACCAGAATGTATTGTTCCAATTACAGGTCACTGTCTAATCTATATTACAAATTATAGGTTAGAATCCAGCTCGCAGTCAGCAAGGCCATGGCACCAAGGAAGGGAGAATTTGGGGGAGGACTTTCAAAAAATGAGGAGGCGGGACAATATGAGTCTCAAAGAAGAAATCATTTCAGGGGCTAAGAAAAGTGGTGGGGGGCGGGCTGCGTGTATATGTTTGGAAAAAAGGGAGAATGTCTCTGACCATTTTTCAATCATCCTAGGACTTGCTGGCTTTACAAAACAGGCTGCAGATGCCAGGCCAAGAGGCATGAATCAGGTTACCGCAGACTACTGGAAAGTTACATTGGATGATGAACACCTGGGTTCCCCTCGCAGTGCTGTCTATAAGGAGTTATAGCATTAGATCATAGAGCTGATCTTCATTTTCACAGTTTAACTAGTTTTTAAGTTCCCCTAATGCTAAATAATGGAAAATTTATTAATAACAGAAGCACAAAGATGTCTTAGAAAAAGAAAATCTTAAGAAAGAGGCAGGATGCTTGGTAGAAAAGAAACTAGATGTTAACACTCATCCCACGTATTTCCAACCACATCACCTCCTTCCAAAAAGTAATTTTCCTCAGTCTCTGGAACCCAGGTAGATCTTAACAAAAGTTAGAGTAAAAAGATCTCCCTGCCTCCTCAATTCACACCCAGCCACACTTGCTGTCTCCAAGGAGATCCTAGAAACATAAATGTAACACAACAAGGCAGAGCTGGACACAGCAATGTCTGTGTCACGGCTGCCTCTTCTCACCCCCTCCCGGATATCTCACACCCAACCTTGTCTATTTGGGGGTTGCTAAGATGTCGAAAGCATAATAGATTGGACATAAAATACACATATGAGTTTTATTGTTGATAAAATTTCAACTGCCATAATCTTTACATCTAGAGTCTACACCACATGCAATAACTAATCATGAGTCAGTATGACGTCTACTTTTCTGTCCCCAGCCTTAGTCCCCAAGATAAGTTTACCGAGAAACTCTTCCTTAATCCTTGGGTCCCCAAGGAACAGCATAAAGTAGTAGGACATCATATAATATCTGTAGCCCGAGAAGCCAAAAACATCATATGATTAAAAAGTGCTGCAATGTGTTTGCTATAATGACATGAATTCTCCTCTCCTGTGGCACTGCTGACTTCTTCTCTAACATCTGAACTGTTTTGAAATACACTGTATGCACAATAACAGAAACCATGAAAAGGCTTCAAGAAAGCTGTGCTGTTTTATGAGATTCATGGCCACAAAAGCTAAACATTTAATCTGGCAGGAACTTAAAGTCCAGGAAGCCTCAAGTTTTTATGCTAATTGTGTTTTTAAAATATGTAGAACCGAGATACAAATTGCAATAGGAGCAATGCTATGAATGGTGGTTAGGTTCCTTGGCCAGCCTATGGTGCCCAGTGTAGTTGGCACACTCTGTGTTTATAATAAATGTGGCTGGAAAGAATATTGTTTTTAAAATTCTGTATAATGATTCAGCTCTGCACATGCCCCTGCTTGCAAGTGCTCCTTAGAATACTGAAATGAACCTTCACCTATTCAGGCTCCACATAGAGAATTAACTGTGATAAAAGATAACGAATTACCTTTAATCAGATAATAGTGTATATAGTTTATTTTGGAAATATCTCAAATTCTTCAGATACTGTTCTAACGATGATTTAATATGAATGAGTTTAAGTTCAAGAATAAGGTGCAATCACCAGTAATATGAGTAATTTCCCCAGAAACTCACTTCAGAAGACAATACCAGGATAGGAATTCCAGCACTTAGCCACAACAGCATTACCCCACGTGTTAAGTTTACTGTTATAGAAACATCACGGTCATTTGAGTCCAGAAATCTGGTTATACTTTTATGTTTT
Source organism: Nycticebus coucang (assembly GCF_027406575.1). NCBI lineage: Eukaryota > Metazoa > Chordata > Mammalia > Primates > Lorisidae > Nycticebus > Nycticebus coucang. The sequence goes on along the minus strand of NC_069780.1, from coordinate 162,605,404 downwards.
ATTTTTTCATTTCCTGTAAGAATACCTAAACAAGTCTCTTAGACATCTATATTTTAAAGACTAAGTAAGATAATTGATTCTATTAATTGCATGATCTAGAACAGTCTTTTTCAACCTTTTTTTAAAATCTCATAGCACACACTCGAACCTCTAGTCAAGCTTCCACGGCACACTGAAATTATGTTGATGGAAAAAAAAAGAGAGTAAGAAGAAAAGAACATGCTTACTATGCTTTGAACTTCTTTTAAAAATAATTTAATTAATAACTTCAAAAATTTTGCAGCACACCTAAGATCTTCTCACAGCACCTCAGTGTGCAGTTGAAAGTCACTGACCTAGAAATACACAATATGAATAGACCTTTATCAAGCAAAGAGATTTAGTTTATAGTCAAAAACTATTCAGAAAGAAAAAGCCCAGACCAATGGCTTTACCAATAAATGGTTAAACATTTAACAATGAGTTTATACCATTCCTTATAAGCTCTTCCAAAAAAGATATTAGAATGAAACATTTCACAACTCTTTTTATGGGGACAGTATAATCCAGATGTCAAGGCCAGACAAAAACATCATAAGAAAACTATAGCCCAACATTGCTTGTAAATATGAATACAAAAATCCTAAACAAAATAGCCCACTGAAGGTAGAAATATACATAGCATAACAAAAATTTTATCATGGTCAAGGGGATTTATCCCAGAAATTCAAGATTGATTTCACCTCTGCAAATCAAGTAGTGTAATATACCTTACCAATAGAATAAAAATAGAATAAAATTTTTAAAAAAATCTTTTCAATACATGGGAAAAAAGCATTTGAAAAAATCCAATACCCTGCAATGATGAATGTACTCAAGAAACTAGGAATGTAAGGAAAATTCTGTGACCTGATAAAGGACGTCTATGAAAAACCCATCAGTAGCATCATATTTAATGATGAAAGGCTGGGTACTCTACCCTTAAGTTTGGGAACAAGATAAGGATACTTTCAAGAAAATAAAAAGATAAGCTAAAAAATGGAAGAGAAATTTCAAAAATCCCTTTATCTCTTACACATAGAGAATTCTTAGAACGTAGTAATAAGATATAAATTAACCAATTTTAAATGGGCATAAGATCCAAATAGATATTTCTCTAAAGAAAATATATAAATGGCCAATACACACATGAAAAATTATCAATATTGGGTGGCACCTGTGGCTCAAAGGAGTAGGGCGCTGGCCCCATATGCCGGAAGTGGTGGGTTCAAACCCAGCCCTAGCCAAAAACTGCAAAAAAAGCAAAACAAAAAAGAAAACTATCAATATTATTAGTTATTAGGAAAAGCAAATCAAAAACACAATGAGATACCACTACACACCTACCATGGTGGCTAGAATTAAAAATATTGATAAAAAGTGATGGTAAAGATGTAAAGAAATTACAACCTTCGTACATGTATGAGAATATAGGAATGTAAATTGTTGTAGCTACTTTGGAAAACACTATGGCAGTTCCTCAAATGGTTAAACATGGAATTCCATCCCTAAGTAGGTACCCAAGAGAAATAAAAGAATATGGCCACAGAAAAAATTGTACATAAATGTTTATGGAAGCATTATTCTTAATATCCAAAGATGTTCTTCACCTGATGAATGGATAAACAAATATGGATATTCATGCAATGAAATGTTATTTATACATACAAAAGGTGAAGTACAAATACACACTACAAGGTGAAAAAACCTTGAAATATTCTGCTAAGTAGAAGAAGTCAATCACAAAGGACCCTATATTATAATTCTATTTACAGAAGTGTCTCGAATAAACTAATACAGAGAAGAAAAGTAGATTATTGGTTACTTAGGGCCAACAATATGGGAGGATAGAGAAAAAGAACAGAATAGCTGAGGGATGCAGGGTTTGTTTGTTTTTTTTTAAGTGATGTAAAAATTTTAAAACTGACTGCAGTGATGGTTGCACATATCTGTGAATGCACCCACACACATACACCACAATCACAAAAAAAAATCCATTTGAATTCTGCACATTAAATTGATAAATTACATGATCCTAGAATTACATTAAAAAAAAAAATCTTAGAATGGGCACAAGCGAAACTTACTAAATGCAGAATACAAATGCCTACATACAGTAATTAAGAAAATGCCATGAAGGCTATGTTGAACAGTTTGATGAGAATATTTCAGATTGTATATGATTGTATTCATTGATTGTATTCATGTACACAGCTATGATTTAACAAGAAAAATAAATAAATAAATAAATAAATAAATAAAACCCTAATACCAAACTTTAGAAACCCACCCCAGTTCTCTGCTTCCTATAAAAGCTTCTCTTTGCTATTCTTCCTCCTAGTTTCTCAACTCAGAGCATGCTGTCTATTTTGGAGTTTGTACCAACAGACTGCCTAGATTGTAGCGAACAATACATCCCATTATCTTAATTGCAAGCATGCTAACTTAATTCTTAATCTCAATTGTCAATCTGTGAGAGTTATGTTTGGTTCACTGAAGGAAATTAAACCATATACAGATTTGATATGGTATAAATTAAAGAATAGAATACAAAGATAAGGGTGAATTAATCTTCAAGATTCTCATGGGTATGTAATGAAGAAAGCAGACAAATTAATGGAAAGGAAAGTTAATGACTTAGAGATAAAATCATACGTTAGGATCCTCAGACATTTAATCCATCCCCTTTGCTTTACACATGAAGAAATTGAAGCCCTGTGAAACTGAATCACTGAGTCAAGATCTGCACCTAGTTGCTGACCTACTATGCTTTTTTATCCAGGACTAAGAGATAGTGAGATGGGGGAAGGGTAGGCACTAGGAGGAAGGAAGGGAGTTACCAGTGTTAAAACTGGGCATATCCTGGGCAAACTAGAATAAGTTGGTCATTCGTCAACATACCTCCTGACTCCTCATCCAGTGATCTTTCTTCAAGGTCATGTTCTCTCAGACAGAAGGCTTTCTGCTTTGAAAGAATTACCAAAGACTGTCCTCTGAATGAGAATTTCCTAAAATCCAAAATAGACTATGAATTAATTTTATTATATGAATACTTACATTTCACAACCAAGTATTTCTTTTTGACATGAGTCAATTTTTCATGATATTTAATATAAACTGATCATATCATTTTTCTTCTCATTTATCACATTAACATCAGTGAGATTTAAGTTTCTATATTTCTGAAACATATGCTTGCTATGGATCCTCCTATAACAAAAGGTGTATAATCTTCAGAGTATTTTTTTATTGTTAAATCATAGCTGTATACATTAGTGCAATCACCTGTACCCATTCTAAGATGCACCATAGATGTGGCCCCACCCATTACCCTCCCTCCACCAAAACCTCCCCCCTCCCTTCCTCTTCCTTGGCCCTTTCCCCATAGTCTTATGCTATACTTGGGTTATAGTCTTCATGTGAAAGCTATAATTTAGCTTCATAGTAGGGCTGAGTACATTGGATACTTTTTCTTCCATTCCTGAGATTCTCTGCTAAGAAGAATATGTTCCAGCTCCATCCATGTAAACATGAAAGAGGTAAAGTCTCCATCTTTCTTTAAGGCTGCATAGTATTCCATGGTGTACATGTACCACAATTTGCTAGTCCATTCGTGGGTCGATGGGCACTTGGGCTTCCTCCATGAATTAGCAATTATGAATTGGGCTGCAATAAACATTCTGGTACAGATGTCTTTGTTATATTGTGACTTTTGGTCTTCTGGGTATAAACCTAGTAAAGGAATTATAGGATTGAATAGCAGGTCTATTTTTAGGTCTCTAAGTATTCTCCAAACATCCTTCCAGAAGGAATGTATTAGTGGGCATTCCCACCAGCAGTGTAGAAATGTGCCCTTTCCTCCACATCCACGCCAACATTTCTGGTTTTGGGATTTTGTTATGTGAGCTACTCTTACTGGGGTTAGGTGATATCTCAGAGTAGTTTTGATTTGCATTTCTCTGATGATTAAGGATGATGAGCTTTTTTTCATGTGTTTGTAGATCTTGCGTCGGTCTTCTTTAGAGAAGTTTCTCTTCAAGTCCCTTGCCCACCCTGAGATGGGGTCACGTGTTCTTTTCTTGTTAATATGTTTGAGTTCTCTGTGGATTCTGGTTATTAGATCTTTATTGGAGGTATAACCTGCAAATATTTTCTCCCATTCTGAGGGCTGTCTGCTTGCTTTACTAACTATGTTCTTGGCTGTGCAGAAGCTTTTTAGTTTGATTAGGTCCCAGTAGTGTATTTTTGATACTGCTTCAATTGCCTGGGGAATCCTCCTCATAAAATATTCACCCAGGCCGATTCCTTCAAGAGTTTTCCCTGCACTTTCTTCAAGTATTTTTATAGTTTCATGTCTTAAGTTTAAATCTTTTATGCAGTGAGAGTCTATCTTAGTTAATGGTGAAAGATGTGGGTCCAGTTTCAGTCTTCTACAGGTTGCCAGCCAGTTTACCCAGCACCATTTGTTAAATAGGGAATCTTATCCCCGCTGAATGTTTTTAATTGGCTTGTCAAAGATCAAATAATGGTAAGTAGCTGGATCCATCTCTTGGTTCTCTATTCTGTTCCAGACATCTACTTCTCTGTTTTAGTGCCAGTACCATGCTGTTTTGATCACTATGGATTTATAGTACAGTCTCAGGTCTGGTAGCGTGATTCCTCCTGCTTTGTTTTTATTGCTCAGTAATGTTTTGGCTGTTTGAGGTTTTTTCTGATTCCATATAAAATGAAGTATTATTTTTTCAAGATCTTTAAAGTATGACAATTGAGCTTTAATAGGAATTGCATTAAAGTTATATATTGCTTTGGGCAGTATGGACATTTTAGCAATGTTGATTCTTCCCAGCCATGAGCATGGTATGTTTTTCCATCTGTTAACATCTTCGGCTATTTCTTTTCTTAGAGTTTCATAGTTCTCTTTGTAGAGATCTTTCACGTCCTTTGTTAGGTATACTCCCAAATATTTCATCTTCTTTGGCACTACTGTGAAAGGAATAGACTCCTGACTGTTTGTTCCGCTTGCTTATTGTCAGTATATATAAAGGCTACAGATTCATGGGTGTTGATTTTGTAGCCTGAGACACTGCTATATTCCTTGATCACTTCTAAAAGTTTTGTAGTAGAATCCCTAGTGTATTCCAGATATACGATCATATCAACTGTGAAGAGTGAAAGTTTGATCTCTTCTGACCCTATGTGGATACCCTTGATCGCCTTTTCTTCCCTAATTGCAATGGCTAAAACTTCCATTACGATGTCAAAGAGCAATGGAGACAATGGGCAACCTTGCCTGGTTCCTGATCTAAGTGGAAATGATTTCAATTTAACTCCATTCAATACGATATTGGCTGTGGGTATGCTGTAGATGGCCTCTATTAGTTTAAGAAATGTCCCTTCTATACCAATTTTCTTAAGCATTCTGATCATGAAGGGAAGCTGGATATTATCAAAAGCTTTTTTTGCATCAATTGAAAGAATCATATGGTCTTTATTTTTAAGTTTGTTTATGTGTTCAATTACATTTATAGATTTTCGTATATTGAACCAGCCTTGAGACCCTGGGATAAATCCGACTTGGTCATGGTGAATAATTTTTTTGATGTGTTGTTGGATTCTGTTTGTTAGGATCTTATTGAGTATTTTAGCATCAATATTCATTAGTGATATTGGTCTATAATTTCTTTTCTTGTTGGGTCTGTCCCTGGTTTGGGGATCAAGGTGATGTTTGCTTCGTAGAATGTGTTGGGTAATATTCCTTCTTTTTCTATATTTTGGAAGAGGTTTAGTAGTATAGGTACTAGTTCTTCTTTAAATGTTTGGTAGAATTCTGACATAAAGCCATCTGGTCCTGGGCTTTTCTTTTTAGGGAGATTTTGTATAGCTGATGCTATTTCAGAACTTGATATAGGCCAGTTCAAAATGTCCACTTCATTCTGGCTAAGTCTTCGAAGGTGGCATGCTTCAGGTATTGGTCAATTTCTTTCAGATTTTCATATTTGTGAGAGTAGAGTTTCTTGTAGTAATCGTTAAGGATTTTTTGAATTTCTGAGGGGTCTGTTGTTATTTCATCCTTACCATTTCTGATTGATGAAATTAGAGATTTTACTCTTTTTTTCCCAGTTAGGTTGGCCAAAGGTTTATCTATTTTATTGATCTTTTCAAAAAAACCAGCTTTTGGATTTATTGATCTGTTGTATAATTCTTTTGTTTCCAATGTCATTTAATTATGCTCTGATTTTGGTTATTTCTTTTCTTCTGCTGTGTTTGGAGTTGAAGTGTTCTTCTTTCTCCAGTTGCTTGAGATGTTTTATTAAGTTTTTGACTTCCTCTCTTTCCGTTTTCTTGAGGAAGGCTTGCAGTGCTATAAATTTCCC